>NC_061094.1:12263431-12284359 GCF_015104395.2 Macrobrachium nipponense | reverse complement strand
CGCACTCTATCACGTTCCAACTTCCTAACATAAAGAAGAGAGAGCCTTACACTTCTTCTTCATTCAATCCCTTACATTCACTACAAGGTTAGCAAAAGCACATTCATTCCTCTGCATTTCATGCAAACCGTGTGGGGTCTACCGAAGCTTTCGGGCAACCTCACCTTACATCCTTCATTCACGCAAACCCTAAAACAAAACCATGAAGTTTTAACTACCGATTCTAGATCAGACATCGTTAAAGAAAATCAAACTCAAAATCAAACCGGTCCACAATCAGCGTATGCCAAGCCAAACAAAGCGAATACGTCACCAAAAGAAGTCCAAATTAACTCCAGGCAAGCGAGAATCGAAAAACTATCGAGAGAACCGACAACAGTTGTTATCGTTCCCGCGACAGAGAAAAATCTGACAAGCTTACGGGAGTGGTTCGTACATCCGCCACCCAGCGGCGGGTAAGGTAGACCACCTGACCTACCTGTCGCGTGTGCCGCGAGATTTGAAATTCTGTCGGGAACGTCGGAGACTATAGCTAAGTATATATCTGTCAGGGAAGTTCATGTACAAAAATGTTAGTTCCCTGTGAATAAACTGTCAACTTTAAATTCTCATGGACCTTGTTTACCTAATTCTCATGGACTATGTGAGCATCAGCCTAAGAGTAAATAGTTGTGTCCTCAGAGCTTTTCAGAGTTCAGAATTAGAGGGAAAAACTGTTACAAATGCACTGGAGTCATATCATAAATTTCATCGTAAAATGACACAATATCCTTGTGAACAAACCTCTAAACATCCTGGACCTCACCTCCCTAATACTCACTGACTACATGAGAATCAGCATGAGACACAGAGAGAAGTGTGTCCTCAGAGATTGTCAGTGTTCAGAATTACATTCAAGTTGTATCATAAATTTTATCATAAAATATACAGTCTATATATATCATACACATACATAGCATATCCAAGGGGTTTGTATGTCTGCATTAAAATACTTATTACTTATTGTTATATTCAACATAACTTTTTTCATTTATTTTACTTTCAAGAGCAAATATATGTAAGTTATTTTATAGCCTATCATAATATGTATACTGTACAGTACATCAAGAGCCTATACCAATGATTACTTTGATGCATCAATTGTGGTCTAATGTTTTGATGGGGAAACAATTAAGTCACAAATTAAACTGGAATAAAAAATCTTGAAAAAATTAGAAATATTTACCAAACCTTAAAAGCAATCAAAATCATTTTAATATCATTAATGCAAAGAGGCATAATTCTCAGTTAAATAAATAATTGTTCCTACAGTATTTAAAAGTTGGCTGTTACCATGAAAGAATGAAGAAAGTTAGTGCAAGATGAATAAATTATTAAACTCATGTTGTTAAAAAATGTTGATGACTTATGAATTTTGAGGCAAAGAACTAATAGTACATCTATACCTGCAGTTCCAGATGGGGCACACACTGCTGCAGTTATGTATTTTAGAAAAATAAATGACTGAGGGTATTCTGAGTCCAAATGTGGGGAAATATATAATTTATATGGGTTGTGATGAAACTAATCTAAATCAGTTACACTAAACATCCATTACGATAACAACATAAGGAGTACACTACAGTTTCAAAATTCAGAATTCAACACCTTAAGGTCTGTGGCTGGTAACCCCAACATTATACAATACTACATTACTCACATCCAAAATATCACATTAACCTGACCTACTTATATGCACTCGACAAACTGAATGAAAAAGACATGGAGACACTTTGTACACAATGTGATGACAATGAAACACCTATAAAACAATGGAGAGACCTGCAGGACTGCAGTTCCCTGTACAGCAATCTGTGAATCAATTTTATAGGTCGACTTTAGAACTCATGACTGGAATATTCTGCATTTCAGTTCTCATGCAAAGATATTCTCCAAGAACACACATCAAAGTGATCGTCACCAGATTCAACAACCATACAGAAGGTTGTGATGGAAGATGCCCATTGTAAAGCCAGCATCCTATTAAATGTAGAAAATGTGCAGTCACAGTAAAATCGAGGCACTGTTTTGTACGCTGAACTATCTTCCATAACCCAAGCGACCTGCAAAAATATCTATTATTACATAACAGAACAGAAAATTAGCACATTTTGGAATAATTTAGCAGTATTATTATCAGCCCTCTAATTGACATAAACAAATCTTGAGAAATTTTTGTATATTATACACCACTGCTTTACAAATATAATTTTTGCCACGCTTGATAGTCAGACTCACTCCTACATTCCGAATGTCAGTAACCCTTTAACCATTTAAAACGTACATGTAAGTAGCATACCATTTTCACCTATGCCATTTAGTACATAAATATACACAGAGTTGATGTTTTGACAGTTGCATTAAGTGCATATACGTGTACTATAGGGTTAATTTTTCTCACTTCACTTTCAAAGCCAATCCACGTAAATGTGTTATTTCGGCCTCAGGCAACCTTGTGGATCATACCTGAACAATAACAAAGCCTCCCATTGCCCTCACTTTTATCCCAATTTAGCTCATTTTCCCAATCTAATAGAGGCGGTCCCAGGTTTATGACGAGTTTGGCTTACAACGTTCCGAGGCTACGACGCTTTTCAATTATATTCATCAGAAATTATTTCCAGGTTTACAACGCGTGTTCCAGGGTTATGACACTTAGACGCTGATCTTTCAGAAGAAATATGACTCCAAAAATGCAAAATAATCAATATTTGAATGTTATTTTATGAAAAATGCAATAAAAATGCAGTTTACATAATTTTTAATACACCCCAAGCATTAAAAGTAACGTTTTCTTAGGATTTCTAACGATTTTCTGGCTTAAGACAATGAAAATTCACTGTCAAACAAATCATTGCCAAGCAATTCATTCTATCCCCAAAAGACGGCAAGAAGTGTAAATGCTTTTATGTGTGTGTACACTTATTTTCTGTAATTTTAAAAAAACACAAATATACTGAAGCAATAAAATCAAGATATTTGTTATTCCATAAGAATTACAAAGACAATGGAATCTCTGGTTTTGAACAAAATCCGTTCCAGAGCATCCCACGAGATCCAAAACAATAATGTAAATACAATTAATGCATTCCAGACCCCAAAAAATAAAAAATAAAATTTTATAAGGAATAAACACAGTTTTACATACAGAAAACAATGAGAAATAAATATAAATGACTAATGAAATGAATTAATGAACATTTAATATCACTCTTACCTTTATGGAAAACACTTGTTGGTATATAGAAGACGGAGAGGAGGGGAGAGGGAGGAGAGGTTATTGTTTGGAAGGGGAATCTCCTTCCAGAAGGAATTCAGGTATCAAGGATATGTCTGGGGTTACTTCTCTTTTTCTTTTTTTTTACTGGTACTATCCGAGGTTAATTTTCCGCTTCATTTTTTACTGGCACAAGGACCAGTTTGAGAGTTACTGGAACCTTCTTGCACAACAAAACTGTCAAGACATTAACTTCAGGCATTTCTTTAACATTTACCTAAAGTAACACCGTATTATCATTAAACATGTTGGATACATGGATTACTTATTTGTTGGGATGACAATTCTCCACAAAATTTTTTACATCATTCCACTTTGCAAACAAGTCCTTAATTCCTGAAGTAGGCACATTATGTATGCCCATTTGTTTTCTGAATTTTTCAAACCAGCCTCTCCTGGCCTTAAAAAAATCACTAACAGCAGTGTTTGTTGTAGGCATTTTCTCACTGAGATTGGCAAGCAACTTCCTCAAACACTTTGCTACTAGTTCATTCTTAAATTCTATAGTGTTTCTCACCTTTTTTACACAAGGACTGGCACTTGGAACTTTCTTTGGCCTCATGATGTATTCAAATAAAAAAGCACAAAAAGCACAAAACAATGAAAACAAAAGCAGAATGGGTCACAAAAGAAGATGGGATGCTTTGTTTGGGCGCTCGATACAGGGCCCGGTCACTTGCTGGGCCCCGGATGGAGCGTTTCTGAGTGTATGGAAACTGAGGAAACATATGATAACTGACACAAAATTTTATGGATAAAAATCTACGAAAACCAAAACGTACGAAAAGAGGCATACGAAAACCGAAGTTTGACTGTAGCTTTCATTTACGTATATTAAGTTGTTCATAAAATAATTCTAAATTTTTAACATTCTGCCATTTTGGATCCATAATTCTTCCCTTCGGGTTGGCGTTATCCGAAAAACCAACGAAGTCGTAAAAAAGCCTTACTTTTATTCCTTTGGGTGCCTTGAAAACAACATATCAAGCATTTTTATAGAGTTTTTCACACGCAAAAAACTCTAGATTTTAACAATTCTGCCATTTTGGATTCACATTTCTTCCGCTCAGATCAGTGTCAGACTGGGATCATCTAAAAACTGTCGAAAAACAAGAAAACCTTACTTTTACTCATTATGGCATTTTGAAAACAACATACCCTGCATTTTTATTGAGTTTTTCATAAAAAAACTACAAATATTGACCATTCTGCCATTTTAGATGCATATTTCTTACATTCGGATCGGCGTCAGACTAGTGTCATCTGAAATACCGTCGAAAATTGTAAGAAAACCATAGTTTTAATCGTTTGGGTGTCTTGGAAACAACGTTTCCTGCATTTTTATTTTGCTTTTCATAAAAAAAAACTTGAAATTTTTGCCATTCTGACATTTTAGAGTCATACAGTAATACCCTGAACTTACACAATTCGATATGCACGAATTCACAATAGCACAAACTTTTCATTAGAACCTAACTAATTATCATATGTGAGTTCTTCACAATAGTGCGAACATTTGCGAATCCACCAGAAACACTGGAAAACTTTGCAAAAGTGTTTATGTTTACTTTATTATGTAAAGTTTTAAAGCTTTTCTTTACAAAATCTTTATTAAAAATGTGTTATTTTTATTTTTTTACATGCATAAATATGATACAAAGGTCATTACAGCACCTACAGTTAGTGCACACACATATTTTTACAAGATGTGAGACCCATTCACAAAGTTACTGCACTCTTCAAAGATGATATCCCTTCAGAAACTTTGTTTAATTTTTGAAGTACTTACTAGTATACTACAATTAGTACATGTTTTCATGCTTTTAAGTGTAAAATCAGTAAGGAGATTCTGTGTATGCTATTTATATTTTTGAAAATAGATACAAAAGCAGTACGTATTTCATAGTATTTGTCACTATATAAGACCTTCATGATCAACTAGTAAAACATATTAGAGACATAAGAGAGTTGTACTTCTGTGAAAATTACTTTCTTAACCTTGGAGAAAAGTGCTGGTACAATCTATATGTACTATGTTATGTAATTACAACACAAACTGTTAATGTATTTTCAGATGTTCCCATTCGCACTTTTTAAAAACGATACCCCTCCACAGTTTTACCTCACATGACGTACATATTTCTCTCTCTCATTCATAGTTAGCTCTCACACTAGTTCATGGCTTTAAATTGATTAGACTTTATCTTCAACCTCTGCAAATAATAAGTATGTAGTACATAATTTTCTTATTTTAGTGAATTTTGTACCTTCATTATAACTGACTTATGAAGTGTACCTACTGACCCAAAGAAAACTTCTTTTACTCTGAGAGAAAAGAAAATGGCATCCCATGAATTAAGGGTAACATTAGTATACGTACGAAAATCTATATGTATATGTACGTAGTAGCTACTGTAACTATTTTTATGGCGACCAGTTATTTTTTTTAAGGGTAATGTATTATACTAACTTTTAAATCAAATTACAGTAAATTTAATTTAATTTAAAAGTTAGCTTAATACCTAAGGAGCATGATAAGGGTCATATTTAGTGTTCAAACTCTAGAAGTTAGCATTTATTAGCATTTTTCAGAGACTACCAAACTCACGCAAAACTTCTTATATGAGGGGATCTGGAACCTAACGTCGCATAAGTTCGGGGTATTACTGTATTTATTCTGTTGGATCAGCGTTGTCGGTGTATTAAGCCTGGTACAAGCTTTGTAACCTAGGAAATCATTTTTTATGAATATATTTCAAGATCGTTGTAAACTTGGAACGTCGTAAGCCAAGCCCGTCGTAACCCGGAGACTGACTGTATACCAAATAGTAGTTGTTTAAAGAGGGAGGAGACCTGGCAAAGCAGATACATACTGTATGACTTAATTCTATCATTTTGGCTAGAGAGTAAAGTTGCAGAAGATTGGGAAGGACATATTTCTGTGATACTTTGTAAATAGAAAGGTGATACAGGTAAGTATGAGAACTATAGAGGTATAACACTCCTATGCCATGCACCAAAACTTTGAGAGAATTTTAGGAAAGAGAGCAAGTTGTATCATTGAACCTCAGTTAGTTGAAGAACAAAATGGACACAGAAAGGATAGAAGCACTTTGGATCTCATATTCACCCTGAGACTTGTCATTGAAAAATTGTGGGAATAAAATAGATCACTGTTTATAGCTTTTATTAACCTACAAAAAGCATTTGACTTAGTGCCTAGAAACAAATTATGGAGCTGTTTGGGAGAGGTGTATGGACTGGATGGTAGGATGGGGGCTGCAATAAACAGCAAATATGGACTGTATACAAAAATGATATTGTTATTATACAATAAAGTTTTATACATACTTACCTGGCAGATATATACTTAGCTATTTGACTCCGTCGATAAACAGAAATTCGAATTTCGCGCACACGCTACCTGTAGGTCAGGTGATCTACTTATACCTGCCGCTGGGTGGCAGGACTAGAACCATCCCCATGTTCTATCATATTTTTTCTATACCGCCTGTCTCCTGAGGGGAGGTAGGTGGGTTATGAATTTTGTATATATCTGCCAGGTAAGTATGTATAAAACTTTATTGTATAATAACAATATCATTTTTATACATTTAACTTACCTGTCAGATATATACTTAGCTGATTCACACCATTGGAGGTGGGAAAGAGACAGCTAAATATAGAATCAAACAGGAATCACAACTATCGTTGTAGGTAATAAATAAATAAAACCTTGGTTCCTACCTGTTTAGACTGAAGACTTCATGAATAGAATCCAGGAGTCTAGTCAGTCTCAAGAGCCTCAGCGAGATATTGATCTATGGCTAAGAGTTCTTGTGGTTCTGCCAAAGGGGTCTTACCCGCTTACTTGGTAGATCCTGGAAGGACTACGTCAATGGGTGCTTATCCACTTACTTGACAAGACCTTATACAAGGAGCACAACATCGATCCCGATCACCTCAACCTATCCATGTTAGTTCTAAGATTGCAAGAAGTTATCCCTAACCTCTTTGCAAACAACCACAAACTCGAATCACAAACATTCGTACAGTAAAGTACAAAAATAAAAATAAAATTAAAAAAAATAATGTTTGTACAATCTAGCCAGTAAGACGTCTCTTGATTCCCCCACTGATCCAAGCTAGGACGTCCGTTGCGCTCCAGCAAGCGATACTAATCAGCAGAAAAAAACCAACAACTCGTCTCACAAGGTAGATCTATGTACTCTCAAAATTTTGAACAAATACAAATTTTCTAAGGATCGTTATGTGCTCCCAGCCCCAGCACTGTATCGGCTGATACAAAAGGAAAAAAGAGAGAGAAACACTTTTCATATGTTTACTTTAACGTCCTTGAGATAGTGCGATGCGAACACTGAATTACACCTCCAGTAAGTCGCATCCACAAATGTCTTTTAAAGACATGTTTCTTCTGAAATGCTAATGAAGTGGTCTACCGCTCTAAACCTCATGAGCCTTCACTCGGAGAGTCCTGAAAGAGTCTTCAGTGCAGTCATTATGAGCATCCGTAATAATGCTGCCTCCCACAAAAAATGCTAATGCATTTTTTGACATGGGTCTACTAGGATCCCGAACTGCGCACCACAGGCTTTGTTTTACATCCGTTTAGTTCATTCTTCTTCTTTAAATAGAACTTCAAAGCTCTAACCGGACATAAAGATCTTTCTAATTCCTCTCCTACTAGATTTGAAAGTCCTTTAACTTCAAAACTCTTTGGCCAGGGTTTAGAAGGGTTCTCGTTCTTGGCCAGAAACAGAGTCTGGAAAGAACAAATTGCCGCATCACTCTTAAATCCTACTCAAGAATCTAGAGCGTGTATTTCACTAATTCTCTTCGCAGTCGCTAACGACAACAAGAAAATACATTTTCTCGTTAGATCTCTAAACGATGCGTTGAGAGGAGGTTCAAATCTACTAGATGATAGAAATCTCAAAACTACATCTAGGTTCCAGTTAGAAGTGCGAGGAGAAAAGGTTTTAGAGGTTTCAAAAGATCTAATAAGATCGTGGAGGTCTTTATCTTCTGCGATTCTCAAACCTCTGTTTCGAAATACGGCCGAAAGCATACTTCGATAACCTTTAATGGTAGAAACTGATAATTTTGATTCTTCCCTAAGGAAAATCAAGAAATCAGCTATGTTGGTCACAGAGGTATCGAAGAGGACAGTTTATTCTTCTTACACCTCTTCTAAAACATCCCATTTTGATTGGTAGACCCGAATATGTGAAGATCTCTCTAGCAATTGCTTTTGAAGCTTTTGCTTGAAAAGCCTCTCGCTCTGACAAGTCTTTCGATAGTCGAAAGGCAGTCAGAGCGAGAGCGGGGAGGTTTTGATGGTACCTCTCGAAATGGGGTTGTTTTGAGAAGATCTCTCCTGTGTGGAAGAGATCTTTGGGAAGTCCACTGTCCATTCCTGTACCTCTGTGAACCAATCTTGAGACGGCCAAAAGGGAGCGATGAGTGTTAGTCTCGTCCCTCTTGATGCCGCAAATTTTCTTAACACCACTCCTAACATTTTGAAGGGGGAAAGGCGTAGGCATCTAGGCCTGACCAGTCCAGCAGCATGGCGTCCACCGCTATCGCTCTCTGGGTCTTCCACTAAGGAGCAAAAGTTCTCTATCCTTCTGGATAGGTAGGTGGCGAATAGGTCTATATGTGGACTGCCCCACAGGGACCACAGAGCTGACACACCTGAATGTGAAGGGTCCATTCTGTGGGAGAACTTGGTTTAACCTGCTTAGCCTGTCTGCTCTGATGTTCTTCTCCTTTCACGAATCTTGTGAGAAGAGTCACTTTCTTTTCTTTTTTTTGCCCAATTACAACAGCTCTTTTGTTATATGGAACAGAGAAAGAGAGTGAGTTCCCCCTTGTTTCTTGATATAGGCCAACGCTGTGGTGTTGTCCGAGTTGACCTGTACCACTTGACCTAACACCTCTGTCTCGAAGGCTTTTAGAGCTAGAAGAACGGCATAAAGTTCTTTGGAGTTTATATGCCAGTCTAGCTGATCCTTCCTCCATTGGCCTGATACTTCTTTTGTCCCTAGAGTCGCTCATCCCCATTCTCTGAAGCGTCTGAGAACAAGATTAGGTTTGGGTTCCGAACTTCTAGAGACAAGCCCTCGTTCTTTTCTAAGGGAAACATCCACCACTTCAGATGATTCTTTACTTCCAGAGGAATACAACTGAAGTGTCCGAAAGTTGCCCGTTCTTTTTCCAACTCCAAATTCTTCTTAGGAAGAATTGAAGAGGGCGAAGGTGGAGTCTTCCTAGCGAAATGAACTGTTCTAGTGAGGAAAGGGTTCCCAGAAGACTTAACCACTCCCTCACCGCAACTCCTTTCTTTCTCTAGGAAGCTCGAGATGTAATCCCCGAGCAATCCTTTCCTGGGACGGAAAAGCCCGAAAACCCCGAGAATCATCCGAATCCCCAAATAGACTAAGTTCTGACTGGGGATCATCTGCGATTTCTCGAGGTTCACGAGTAATCCTAACGTCTTTGCTAGGTTCAAAGTAGACTGTAGGTCCTCCAAACACTGTTTCTCCGACTTGGCCCGGATTAGCCAATCGTCGAGATACATAGAGATGTTTATCCCTTCTAAATGAAGCCATTTGGCCACGTTCCGCATCAGATACGTGAATACCTGAGGGGCGGTCCCGATGCCGAAGCACAAGGCCCTGAATTGGAAGATTTGTCCTTGTACAACAAATCTTAGATATTTTCTTGACGATGGGTGAATCGGAACATGAAAGTAAGCATCCTGAAGGTCCAGGGATACCATCCAATCTCCCTGACGTAGGGAAGACAGAACTGAAGCTGAAGTCTCCATGGAGAACTTCTTTTTCTCCACGTACCTGTTCAGGACGCTTACATCTAGGACGGGTCTCCATCCCCCCGAAGCCCTTTGGAACCTAAAGAAAAGGCGGTTGTAACCCCGGGGAGAAAGGATCTTGCATCTAGCTCTATTGCATTCTTGTCCCTCATCGACACCACCGTCTGAAGGAGAGTCTCGTTCAGTCCAGGGTCCTTGTAACTCGTCGACAAATCCTTTGGAGATGTTGCCAAAGGAGGTCTGTCTACGAAGGGAATGATGTACCCCTTCTGTATGACAGACAGAGTCCAGGGATCTGCTTCTCTTATGGACCAGGCATCCAGAAAGTATTGAAGTCTGGCCCCTACCTGTGCTTGGAGGACATGGCTGCTATTTGCTCTTTTTAAAAGAGCGGAAGGAAGACCTCCCTCGCTTGTCGAAGGGTCTTCTCTTCGAAGTTGATCGAGTTGAAGGGGCTCCACGAAAGGGCACCACTGGAGTCCGAGCCACCTTCTTCTGAGTCGTAACTGCAGGTCTACTTTTCTTTGTAGATTGTACAAGAAGGTCCTGCGTAGCCTTTTCCGACAAGGATCTCGCAACATCCTTCACTAAAGATGAAGGAAACAGATGTTCTGACAGAGGTGCGAATAAAAGAGCGGACCTCTGAGAAGGAGAAACTCCTTTCGTCAGAAAGGAACTGTAAAGAGATCTTTTCTTTAACATTCCAGATCCAAAAAGAGCCGCCAACTCACCAGAACCATCTTGCACAGCCTTATCCATGCAAGATAGGACACTGTGCAAAGTTTCTGGATCCAGAAAATCTGGCTCACTCGTCTTCTTAGCCAGCACCCCAAGAGACCAATCCAAGAAGTTGAAACACCTCTAAGACGTGAAAAATTCCCTTAAGGTGCTGATCTAATTCCGACATACTCCAGGACGCCTTTCCTGAATTGAGAGAACTGTCTTCTCACAGACTCTACAAGAGCTCGAGAAATCTGAATCTGCAGACGAGGGGTAGCATACAATCCCATCGCCTCTTTCTGTCTTATACCAAATGCCTCTTTTCCCCGTCAGCTTGGAGGGAGGAGAGCAATAAACCGTTCTCAAAGTTTCCTTTTTAGATAAAAGCCACGAATCTAAAGACTGGAGGGCTTTCTTCATTGAGATCGCCGGTTTCATCTTTAAGAAAGCCGAGGATTTCGGGGTTTTTGTGCTCGAAAACAGAGATCTCGGCGAAGGAGGAGCTGCAGGACTAAGAGAATCCGCAAACTCCTTTAGAAGTAACGAGGCTAAAACTTTATAATTGGAAAGTCCCTCGTTAGTTGAAACTTCTTCCTCAGAAATCTCTTCAAGTTCAAGGTTAGAAGGAGATCGCTCTTTCCTGAACGATTCTCTATCAAGAGAAGCCGCTCCAGGAGAAAAGTTTCTAGTAGGTGAAGGACTACGAACAATACCGTCCCCATAACTAGTAGAGGCCTCATGTCTAGAGGAAGCCTCGCGTCTGGGAGGCGTCACGCTTCTGGCTGGCGTCTTGCGACTTGCAGCGTCCTCGCGTTTACCTGGCGCCTCTCTCCTGAGAGGCGTCATGCCTCTGGTTGACGTCACGCGCCTTGGAGCGTCCTCGCGCCTCTCTCCTGAGAGGCGTCACGCTTCTAGTTGACGTCTCGCGCCTCGAAGCGTCCTGGCGCTTGCCTAGCGCCTCGCTCCTGGGAGGCGTCATGCTTCTGGCTGGCGTCAACCGCTTTGGAGCGTCCTCGCGCTTGCCTGGCGACTCTCTCCTGAGAGGCGTCACGCTTCTTGTTGATGTCTCGCGCCTCGAAGCGTCCTGGCGCTTGCCTAGCGCCTCACTCCTGGGAGGCGTCATGCTTCTGGCTGGCGTCAACCGCTTTGGAGCGTCCTCGCGCTTGCCTGGCGACTCTCTCCTGAGAGGCGTCACGCTTCTTGTTGACGTCTCGCGCCTCGTAGTGTCCTGGCGCTTGCCTGGCGCCTCGCTCCTGGGAGGCGTCCTGCTTCTGGTTGGCGTCACGCGCCTATCTCGACGCTCGCGTCTACCTGGCGCCTCGATACACACTGGCGTCTCGCGTCTGGTTGACGTCTCACGCTTGGAATGCTCGACGCGCCTGACTGGCGACTCGCGTCTGTAAAGCGCTTCGCGCCTGGCTGGCGCTTCAAGCCTGGCTGACGTTTCACGTCTAGCAAACTCGACGCTCTTGTCTGGCGTCTCGTGCCTGGAAGGTTCTACGCGTTTCGTTGGCGTCTTGCGTTTGACAGGAGAACGGATCCTGCTCGGCCTATGCAAGGCTGATGAATCCGATTCCAAATCAGAGGAAGACCAATTACTATGGCGAGTCTGAACCCTCGATAGCCTAGACTTCCTTAAATAGGCAGGAAATCGTCTTTCCTTCTGGGAGGGTCTTTATACAACTCCCACAAGAGAAGTGATGGAATCCTGCATAGTGCGAAGGATTCTTTTAGTCCTCACATTATTGTCAACCTTCGGTTGTTTGATTACTGGAAATTGGTTCCTCCTCTTTAGAAAACGCTGCCAGGACTAGAAGTAATCCTGGGTTCATCCAAACGTCTTTTCAGGGGGCGAGAAAGATCCGCCGATCTCCAACCTCTTTTAGGTGAAGAATTCTCCGAGGAGGAGAAACACTCACGCAGAACGCTTTTTCTGTAGGCGTTCTTCCTGGCATTCTGCTGGCGATACAGAAAAATGCCGAAGGGACGTCTGACTGTTGGGTATCCTCCACAACCTCCTTACGGCTTTCGACATTCCTCTCCTCTGGGCTTGGGAGCTTGAAAGAGGTCTAGGCCTGGGAGCGTTGTGGAGACAATCAAACGCCCCCTCCACTGCACTGGGGACACTTATATCACTATCCACAGTACTATAATCACACTGCTTACCTTCAAAGGCCGCCATTTTGGTTTCCATTTTCCGAAGGGTGGCTTTAAGATTCGCAATCTCAGATGCCGAATCTGTGTGTTCTAATAAAGGAGCAGGTACATTAGATGGGGCAGTAAAAGGAGAAGAGGGTATAATATTATTGATAACCCCGCTAGAACTAGATAAAGGTTTGGAAGAAGACCTCCTCACCCTGTCTCTTTCTAACTTCTTCAAGTATGAGGTTAGAGATTTCCATTCTTCCGCACTCAAATCCTTGCATTCATTACAAGTATTACCAAAAGAACATTCATACATCCTGCATTTCTTGCAAATAGTATGAGGATCAATCGATGCCTTCGGCATCCTAACTTTACAACCCACATTCACACACATTCTCACCACATTTCCAGAATCAGACATCATGTTGAATAATCCAAATCAAATTCCAAAAACGGTCCACAATCGCGTATGCCAGTACAATCAATGCAAATACGTCACCGAGAAGTCCAAACGAAGATCAATTGCGATGCAAAATACGAATCCAGCCGGAGATACCCACAACGATGTTGCCAGTATGGCCGACAGAAAAAATATGATAGAACATGGGGATGGTTCCTAGTCCTGCCACCCAGCGGCAGGTAAGTAGATCACCTGACCTACAGGTAGCGTGTGCGCGAAATTCGAATTTCTGTCGGACGACGGAGTCAAATAGCTAAGTATATATCTGACAGGTAAGTTAAATGTATAAAAATGATAAATGGTTTAGTGTAACAATGGGTGTCAAACAGGGAAGTGATAAAGTTATAAAGGACTTTAAGGAAAGAATTATCATTACAGGAGACAATGCTTTTTGCAGATGATATAACTATTTGGACATATGACTAAGAGGAATCAGAAGGAGCACTGGTATGCTTAAATGATTGTTTAACAAGTGGGACTAAGAATGAATATGGGAAAAACAGAAATATCAAGAGTCAGCAAAACAACTCAAGCACCAACAAAATATCATGATAAGAAATACAGTGATAAAGGACACTGACTCATTCAAATAGTGTCTAGGATGTATTTACAGATAAGGGTGATAAGAGCACAGAGGAAATAACTGAAAAAATAAAGAAATATAACAGATGCTTTGGAGCTCTTTATTCAATGATGAGAGATGCAAATGTACCTAGAGAAGTAAATAAAGCAATATTTGAGGGATTGTTAACACCATGACATACAGATTGGAGAACTGGACAATGAAAAGTAAAGACAGAAGTAGGGTTCAAGCCTCCGAGATGAAAAGCCTGAGAACAATAATAAACAAAACAAGAAGATATAGAATGAGAAATGAGAATGTTAGGAGAATAGTAGGAGTGGCATCTGTGATGAACAAGATTGAGAAGGGACAACTTAGATGGCTGTGTCATCTAATGAGAATGAAGGAAAATAGAATTATAAAAAAAATATGGAACTGGATACCACAAGGAAGGAGATTGAGAGGTAGACCTCGTAAGCACTGGATGATGGAGTGGAGGAGATCCTGACATGTCAGCAGTTGAAAAACTTAGAAGAGATGGAATATTTGAAGACAGAAGAGCCTGGAGAAGATGTCTGACCCAAGTGACAGGCTGAAAGCCTATCTGGGAGTGGATGTGAAGTGAAGAGATATTTATAGTGACATAAAAATAAATTTTTCTGCAACTTTGGAAAGCACAGGGATAATAGAGAGTGGCCTGCAGTTATGGCAGTCTGCAGACATTCCACTCTTTGGAACAGCCACTGTATTACAGAGCTTGCGCTCATCTGCAAAGATATTACGTTGTTATAAAAAGCTACAGACTCTACTAAACTTGGGAGACAACATGCTAGAAGCTCTTTTAAAAAAAATTCAAGGGAAGAAACCATCAGGGTATTCTCCACCCCATATATCATCATTAGTATCCAGAATTTTCTTAACATCACTGAAGCAAAATGCATATTTTATAAGAAGACATTCAGGATGACAGGGAAAAAACAAAACTTGAACTTTGGGAGAAAGCAAAACCTGGACGTAGGTTTAAGAATAAAATGGTGAACTCTTGGTTTCAGTGTCCCTCCTACAGAACCTGGTGACAATGATGGTTATGGATTACTTACAAGCTTAATGAGCATTAGCTGTAAGTTGTAATCTCTTATGCTGAGACCGTACTGTAACTGAGCCTGATTATTCTGACAAAATTCCCAGTGAGGCCATGTTTCCTAACAAAGAAAGCCCTTACCCTCTAGGGAATTTCCTTCAAGGCTAAAACTTTTCAAGAACCAAGTGCTTATTTGTCTTCTAACAGACAAGCATGCACATTTCAAGTATCATCCCCACATCACAAGGTAAGAATGAGGAGGAGTTAGGGAAGTCAAATGAAAATCATAATGCACCAGAGACTGAGCCAAGGGAAGTAACAGATCCTTAGCCTTTGGAATACTGTTGACAGAGTTGGCAAAAAAGATTTCTTGCTCCTGAAAGTCGACACTGTCCTCCTATGGGCAACAAATTCCCTGTGAATACCGATAGAGGCACTGTACATTAGCCCAACCAAACAAAGCACTTTCAACAACAATACCTCCTTCGTAAATACATCTTGAAGGAACTTGAACGGATGAGGACGTAGTGGAATGAGAAGAATGTCTCCTGCACATCCACCAAAACTTCTGATCATTCCTTTGGAAAGTTATCAAAATCATGCTGGAAAAACTAGAAAGCATCAGGACAGACATGTAAAGTTATTCAGTCTCAATGTGTCCAACAATGGTCACCAATCTCCAATTGCTCATGGAACTAGGAAAAAATCAGAAGTGAAATCCCAGTGAAATACCACCTGGTCCACTTCATTCTCAATAATTTACAACCGCCTACTAAAGAATGAGAGACTTTTGCTGATCTCCACTGCCTCCACATAAGGTTCTACCCCTAAGTCTCTCCAAGCATGCCAGGAGGCTTACATTTGGCCATCTACCAGAACCTGAGGGCTGAACTTACCCCCGGAAGGTATAAAACAAGACTTGTACCAATATATCCTCCCCTGTTGCCTTAACCTGTAGAGCATAAGCCTTAATTACAGATAGCAGCATAAATGTTCGCATGTCTTCCAAACCATTGAAAGCATTAGCCTGCAGCATCAGAAATGAGTTCAAAGCTAAACTTCCTCGCTAAACTCACGCTGGTTCCAAACCCAAAACTCTCTAAGCTAGTGCCACAAACACACTAAGCTGGCAACTCAACCTCTCTAAGCTGACGCAATATACTGAGCTAAAGCTCAATAAAAGATAAAAACTTTAACAATCTAAACTGAGACCCCATTTCAGAATGTCCAAAGCACTTGTCAGTCTCGAGTTCATCTCTCCACAGGAAAGAGAAAAGAAAACCAAATCTTCTACCAAAGATGGCTTAAGTGCTGATTAAGCGCCTTTACCGCAAGAGGCAGTGCTCCCGACTTCATACATAAAAAAACCAGAAGACAAGACGGGACAAGACCCGCCAGACCTAAAGGGAGCTTTGTGTGCCCAAGTGCAAGAAACTTACAAAATGTGCTCTAATTGAAAGAGAAAGCTTGGGTCCTCTTCTCCAAATACTTACAGGGCATCGAAATACTCGAAGACAAGTAAGACCTATTCTCTTTGTCGCCTCTTTCCTCAACTAAATGAGGATAAAGCAAAGTGCAAAGCTCGAGCAAACGCTGATTAAACCGAAGGAGTTCCTCCAATCCAATTCAAACTCTTCTTCCACCAAAGGGTAACAGGAGGAGATAGCTGGCAAATGTGCCAAGGACATGGCCAGCCCAACAGCAAGGGCATTGACCCTTCCTCCAATGTGGGGATGAATATACCAGAACTTAAAGGACTCTCAGGAAGGTGGTGCAGAAAAAATATACCCCAAAACTTAACCCTAGTGAATGTATAAAACTCAATTCTATCAAATCTAATTACCCGAATCAATGGGAAGCTTAGTTGGAGTAACAGAGCAAAGGAAAGTAACAGGGAACCCACACAAAACATGCAATCCTTTAACACAAGTTTTATGAAGCCTATCCTCTTGGCTTTAGTTGTTTCTACAAACTAAGAGTCTCTCTTCGCTCACGATCAGTTTCCACACAACTTCAATAGACTACACTTCACACTGGTTTATCTCAATCATAATCCTTCCTCATGAGGGTCATAAAACTGGAATAAAGCCTATTATGACAATTTATATATATCTTACAGGTTCTTATCAATCCAGCATTCATTCAACATAAAATTAAAATCCATAACACCAATTTCATCAACAGAAAGCCAAATACTATATCTAACAATCTTGCTACTTCCTACCTAACTGACAACAGAAGCTGACTGACCTGCTGAGTGTTTGTAACTACTGGTCCCCTGGTGAAGTGTGGGGGAAATAAAAAGAAAATGGATATTCATAGAAAACCGTGTGTGTGTTTTCTCATTTTTCTTTTATAATCTATCAAATTCCTGATGGCACAGAGGTATGTAAAAGCTATATAATGAAGAGGTAAGGTTCATTTCAAAAATTAAAAATTTTTTATCAATATGTATTTTTCATAGGTAACAAACCTGAGGTCTTAACAATTGGATAATCTTCTTGTGCCAGCTGGAATCCAGTCAAAAATCAATCAAAGCTAGTAAACCAAGGAATCTGTGGGATCTGGCAACTCATGCGTATACAGGGTGGAAACTGGTCACCAACCGGGCCAGAACCTCGTGACACATCAGTCTTTCTTCCAACCCAGGAAAAGAGAGAGGGGTGGCTAGAGGTGGGCAGTAAATGTTAAAACCTCAGGTTCGTTAGCTATGAAAAATACAAAGTGATTAAAAATTCACCATTTGTTCATAAGCGAAATGAACCCTCAGTTTTAACAAAAGGATAGACTTATACTTGGAGGGAGGTACAAGCATCCTAGACTGGCTGGGAGTTAACCCACCTGACCACCCTTCCTAGCAGAACGAGTTCTAAAGAAGGGGGCCCAAGCCCGTGAGAGACTAGACAATCGGATGTCAAAAAACTCAGCTGTCTGGGTTGAAACATGATATGTGTCCAGATTCATGACCGGGGGTTTGTTCCGTGTATGAACAAAGGAACATTTACACTAAAACTGGGGAAATAGCAATTTCATCAATTCTGGAAATTCATGACATCTAAGGATCTTTTTAAGGGCAATCTTGAAAAGAAAGCTGTACACAAGAGCTACTGTGACTAGGTAATGGTGATGTATTTTTCATGGTAAATATTCTCCTTGATAAAAAAATAGTTCATACAAAAAGCAGAAAGCTGGTATTATCTTACAATACTGACAAAACATTAAGTACAGGCAGTCCCTGGTTATCGGCAAAGGTTCTGTTCTTGGTGGCGCGCTGATAAGCGAAAACTGCCATTAAGTGAAACTCGGCAATTTATGGCACCAAGTTGGTTAATGTCATCGATAACCGGTTAATGGAGCCTCTGTTAGGTATGTTATGCAGCCATGACTCTATTATTGGCACCTTATGGTGCTGATAACTGAAACGTGGCCTGTTATGGCGCCATAAGTTGCCAATTCTACGGCACTAGACAAGTGCCATAAAACCGGATCAACATTAACTGAGTTCGCCGATAACCGGGGACTGCCTATAGCATTGGCAGTAACAAACAAAAAAAGCTCTTTACAATTTCCTTTTAAAAATTGGCACTGCATAAACACTGCCTCATATGCAAACGATCACAAGCATTTTACATAATCACTACATACCCTGTCAAAGCATTAAGGATGAATGCTGCCATGACGGCACGGCCATGAACCTCTTTGATCTGGAGCTCCTGTAAGTAAATGAAAAATCTGAAAGTCCATGTCTATACACACACCTACCATTTGCAACATAAGTGAATTGTGGTGGCCATATGTTGGCTGTTCTAGGTTGAACATATGAAATATGAAATTTGTAATGTAAATTACTGTAAAATTTTACAATGGATATAATTTTTTTTTTTTATTTAGCAGTCCCTGTTCACACATCCATTGATACTAATGGTAACTCGATCTCACTGAAGTTCTTCTGTGATTGGGGGGATTACTTTTACCTTGATGTACGTAATGTTTGGGTGCACTGTCTCAAAAGTGAATTTAGAAAATAAAATAGAACGTGAACAGGTATTGTAAGTAACCATAAGAGATTCGTAGACTCTTGGTAAACTGTGTGTAGTCTGGTGTCGGCAGTATTTTTAATCTTTTGTATGGTAGACAAGGCTTCAAAGGAGGTGAAAAGCATGTAGTGATGCTCATAAATTCCTATATAAAATTGACAACTGTCTGAAAACAATTAGTTTGTTTTTGCATATCCAAAAAAAAATAAAGTAACTGAATACTAGCTACCCTGGGCTTGATTTTCATTGTTAATATTTGTGATGACCTATTCATATTCATAAGTCAGTTTTAAGTAAAAATTTATAGGGAAATTATTGTTTAGTTAGTGTAAGTATGATGATGATCATCATAAACTAAATGACAGGGAATGAATACTGATTGTCAATTTGTTTAGTTAGGTATTGTCAACAGGAATGCAATTAACTTGCGCTGACTGTAAAATTTTGTAAATAAAATTAGTACCAAATAAATCTAGGTTTAGTATTAGTTGTACAATTTACCTCCCCCCTTAATTCCTAAAAAAATAAAGCACCACAATACCATGGTAACAAAGCATCAGATACTGTACTAAGAGTTGTGTTTATTCACTGAATGTGGTGATTGAAATTTGTGATAAAAAGCTTACGATCATGATAAATGACACATATGTTCTCATAAAGCTGTAATATATAACAGTGGAATATAGTTAACCATATATTTCACGCAGTACATTCCAATAATTTCAGCTTACGTCAGCACAATCCTGTGAAGAAAGCAGGGTTTTTTCCTTAGGTATAGTAGTACATAAATCAGAAATTCATAGTGGTATACGTACTGCATGGTGGAAATTTGTCACCAGTAGCCAATTTCATACAAATTCCTGAGCATCCAATTCAAATAAGTCAAATTTTAAAAAGTATGATATTGTTATGATACAATAAAGTTTCATACATACTTACCTGGCAGATATATACATAGCTATCGACTCCGTCGTCCCCGACAGAAATTCAAATTTCGCGGCACTCGCTACAGGTAGGTCAGGTGATCTACCGCCCTGCTCTGGGTGGCAGGACTAGGAACCATTCCCGTTTTCTAATCAGATTCTCTCTTCCACCTGTCTCCTGCGGGGAGGCTGGGTGGGTCTTCAATCGTATATATCTGCCAGGTAAGTATGTATGAAACTTTATTGTATCATAACAATATCATTTTCATACATTCAACTTACCTGTCAGATATATACATAGCTGATTGACACCCTTTGGTGGAGGGCAAGAGACAGCTAACTTACTGACTAGACAGGTAAACAACATATGTTGTAGGTATAAATAGACCTTGGTTCCTACCTTATTAGATGGAAGACTTCGTGGCTACTGCCCAGGAGTCTGCTTCACCTCAAGAGCCTTAGCGAGATAGTGATCTGTGGCCAAGAGTTCTTGCTGGTCTGTCGATGGGGTCTTATCCACTTACTCGGCAGAGCCTAACTGGCATTTGTCAAGGGGTGCTAATCCGCTTATATGACAACATGCCTTCTTTAAGGAGGACACAACCGATCCCGATCACCCGATCCTAACCCGTGTTAGTTCTAAGATTGTTAAGAGTCATCCCCAAACTCTTAGCAAACAACCACAAAATGACAATTTGTCCAAAATTGCATTTTTCCTAACTATACAAACCTGAGGTCCTTTTACAATAGGAAGGTACTAGCGGCAGCTGGATAGGTCGTAAGCTTTCGAACAAGGGGTTCGGTAGTTAACTGCTTGTCCGACAGGCGCGC
>NC_061094.1:12231762-12262931 GCF_015104395.2 Macrobrachium nipponense | reverse complement strand
TCCTCTGTGGGGATTTTGTAGTGGGAGATTTCTATTGTATTCGGCTCGTGGTAGTGGTCTCACTCGCCTATATGTTCATACCGACACCCTTCTTGGAGGTGAGCGAGTCAGTTGTACTGACCTTTGTCTTTATTTATTTATTCTCTGGTATGTGTTAGTACATTTACCCTAGAAATAATAGATTAAAGGATATTTCGCGCAGCGACACGAGCTGAGCCCAGAAACAAGGCTCTTTTCCTAACTGCTCTGGCGACGGCAAAGAGAGTTAGCGAATTCAAGCCATCAGTGAACGTGGGCTTCAAAGGAGATAATGCTGTCTGCTCTTTGAGTCCCACATTCTTGGCCAAGAACGAGAAACCCGTCCAACCCTTGGCCCAAGAGCTTTGAAATCAAGGAATGACGGACTTAGTTGGTCGAGAACCAGAAAAGAGTCCTGTGTCCTGTCAGGGCTCTCAAATTTTATTTACAAAAATCGAAGGAAGTAAGAGGTCCTTCGGGTAATTTATGGTGTTAAGTGAAGAGACCAGATTTACCTTTATCTAAAAATGCTCTGGCTTTTTTCCTAAGGGACATTATTAAGGAAGCTCATTCATCTTGCAAGAAGAGTGATTTGAGCCTCCTGCGATGTGAACGCTCATGAAGTTAGAGCTGTTGCAACCTCGCTAGCCTTCCAAAAGAATATGGCACTCAAGGACATTCTTGATGCCACCTTTTGGAGGAGCAACTCAGTATTCGCCTCACATTATTTGAGAGATGTGAGGACGACGTGCGAGAACTGCTGTTCTCTAGGGCCATACATTTCTGCAGACACAGTTTTGGGGGTGGGGGCTGGAAGTAGCTCTTATCCTATCCTCTAGAGAATGTTAGGTATAGTTTTTATTTGCGTTTTTTGGTTGTTGACTAGATCCTCAGAGGAGGTCTTCCAATAGTTTAGTTTAACTTAAAGTTGGTTTTGCTTAGTCGGTCAGGTGGTGGTTTTTTTGCTTCATTGCCCTCATATGTATGGTCATAGGGTCTAGTCATATTGTGGTCACGCCCCCGTTGACAGATCATCTAGAGTGCACCAGCATTACAGGTCTCTACCTCGCTGGCAACTCTAATAAGCAGAAGCAGGCTTGGGTGACAGTAATCACGAAGTCAGCTATGCAACAGGTAAGGAACCAGGAGTCATATACATAGATGTCTATCCTATTCTGTCTCTCCCACCCTCCAAAGGTGGGATTCAGCTACAGTGAACCCTCGTTTATCGCGGTAGATAGGTTCCAAACCCGGCCGCGATAGCTGAAAATCCGCGAAGTAGGGACACCATATTTTACATATTTATTTAACATGTATATTCAGACTTTTAAAACCCTCCCTTTACGTAGTACTGTTAACAAACCACCCTTTAATGTACAGAACACTTAATGCATGTACTACAGTACCCTAACTAAAACACAAAACAGGCACAAATATTAAAAGTTTAGAATATTAAAGTATAAAAAAAATAAAGATTGTTACTGTATTCACCACGAAAGAAGTTGAAGAAAAACTTGAATGATGATGGCGATGAATTTGCTGCACAGTAGAAATGATTATGATGAAGCTGATGATGTCTTCTACTGTGCAGCCAATGATAGTATTTTACGTCTCTTCAGACGGAGGTGTCTTTTCCTGGGACACCTCTTCAACTTCTTCCTGGGACACTTCTTCAATTTCTTCCGAAGGCATAGTAGCAGGAGGAACTGGCTCTTTTTTGCGAGGCTGGAAGAACATTTGTGATCGGAAGTTGCTGCCGCTGCTTCTTTTTTCGCTCGAGAGCATCCTGTAGGGAGTCATGTCTTCATCGATTTTGTTGCAGAATTGCAGAGAACGAACCATATCCTCCTCGTCCCACTCTTGCGACAATTCTTTCAACTCCTTTGCAAGGTTGCAGAGCTTGGCAAGCCGTTCTAATGTTGAGCCCATTTCTTCGACAATTTCTTGGGTCTCTTCCTGTGTTTCACTGTCTTCGTCACTGGCCGATTTCGTCAGTCTTCGAGGTCTGCGTCAGTTAGCGGCTGGGAATGGCAGTCCAATAACTCGTCGACGTCTTCAGTCGTCATGTCGCCAAACCCGTCACCTCCAATTATCGCAGCCAAACTGCACAGATTTCCGTACTGCAGAGTGTTGAATCTCAGCAGGCGTAAATCCCTTGTCATCGTAAACAATCTGGGGCCACAACTTCTTCCAGCTCGCATTAACAGTAGCAGGTTTCATTTCTTTCAGTGCCTTCTGGATGTTCTGCAGGCACGTGGCTATTGTGTACTGCCGCCAGTACGCCTTCAAATTGAATGTTTCATCCTCATCATCTTGGGCAGCATCCACACACGCAACGAGGTCCGCCAAGGTATTCTTCGTGTAGAGGGCCTTGAACGCCCTGATAACCCCCTGGTCCATCGGTTGAATTAATGACGTTGTGTTGGGTGGGCAGGAACTCGACCTAAATGCCCTCATGCGACAGATCAGTTGCGTGTCCACCAGCGTTATCCGTAAGGAGAAGGATCTTAAATGGCAAGCCCTTCTCTAAGAGATATTTACTGACTTGTGGGATAAAACACTGGTGGAAACCAGTTGGAGGTCAGCATCTTCGTAATCCATGCTTTTGAATTATGCATCCAGTACACGGGAAGAGTTCTTATTTTTATTTTTCAAAGCGCGAGGGTTTTTTTCGATTTGTAAATAAGCCCCGCTTTAGCAAAAATCCAGCAGCATTGCCACACATCACGAGGGAACACGATCTTTGAATGCTTTAAAAAGCCAGAGGCTTTGCTTCTTTCTTTGAACAGGAAAGTTCGCGACGGCATTCTCTTCCAAAACAAGCCGTCTCATCCATATAAAACACTTGTTCGGGCTTGTATCCACCTCAGTGATATATTCTTAAATGTCTCATTCGCGTAAGTTTCAGCAGCGGTAGTGTCAGCGGAAGCAGCCTCGCCATGCAGGGAAACGCTTTTCAGGCCGAAGCGTTTCTGAAATTTCGCAAACCATCCTTTGCTGGCGGAAAAAAAAAAAAAAAACGTTGTTTCTGAGGCTGGGAATCAGTGGATGTCCTGCTTGAGGTTCATCTAGTACATCATCTTCGTCTTCAGCATGGTCGCCATCGTCGTCTTGAGGTTCCTTTGCCGCAAAATTCTCATACAAACTCAAAGCCTTGGTTCGGATGGTGTTCGTATCCAAGCTATGTTCTTCTTCCAGCAGTCGGCAATCAGATTGCTAAAGCACCTTCCATACGGACGATCGTTTTATTACGAGCAGTAACAACTCGCTTCGCTGACCTGCTAAAGGTGATGGCAGCCGTCTTTCTAATGTTCGCCTCGTCCTTCTTAATGTAGCGAACGGTGGATTCGTTCACTCCAAAATGGCGGGCTGCGGCCGCGTAACTTCTGCCTTCTTTCAACATATCGAGAAGTGTCACCTTCTCAGCAATCGTCATCATTTTTCGGTGGCGTTTAGGCTTACTACCAGCCTTAGCAGAAGCAGAACGCTTGGGAGCCATTGCAGGGGTTACGTAAAACAGAAATTGTTCAACAAAAAGTTCAACTTCAAACAGTCACGACGCACAGCACAGGTTAAAGTTACACAGTAACGTAGCAGCATCTACCGGGCGAGAGAGCGGCAAACAAAGTGGCCGCGAGAAGATGCTACTGGTCGGAGACAAGCCAAGCTGCTGCGGATCGGAGAAGGGCGTCAAAACACCAATCACAGGCTAGATTACAAAAACTTGGGAGCTGATTCGTCATCTATCAGCATTGGAACCATTGACAGTCCGTCTTACATGCTACATAGTAGTTACAAATTCAAATATGTACAAGGTACTATAGATGCTTTATGTACGCTATTTTACGCTTGTTTTGTTGTAAGATACGTACGCTTATTCGAGATGTGATTTTGCAACAAACAATATTATTGGATGCAGTACTACGTTATACATACAAAAAGATTCATGGAAAAGATGCACATCCATTACATTTGTAGTAGTAGCCATCAGCAGCCTTACACCATTCAAATATGACAAAGTCAGACTGCATCTGATTTGCGTTTTATGTTCGATTTAATTTTACTACGTATACTGAATTATCGTATGATCACATTCTCTTTTATTTTCGTGTTTTATTTCTTTCTGTACTGAATTATATGTCATATGTATGCAATGAACCATCAGTAAGAGCAGATATTACTAATTATTAATGGAATTAACTAAATATTTGGGGTCTTCATATATCACGGCTATTTTCGAAATTTTCAGAAAATCGGCGATATATTTCTTTTTTAATATACAGTGGGGCCTCGCTTATTCACGGATCAGCAATCACGGATTCAGTTAATCACTTTTGGGTTTTTCCTTGGACCACTTCTCAGTCTATATATTGCTGGTATGAATCACAGCATCCGGGGTTGTCAGTGGTAGGCTAAGCCTCTCCGTTCCGGTTCCGATAACCAACAAATGCAGAACAGATTCACATTATGATATTAACTGACAATAAATGTAATAAAACCATTCTCACCTTATATATTAGTGCATATCTTCATAATATATAGCCTATTCATGGAATAATCCACGTCATTGACATCAACTTGTAGTTGAGCGGCCAGCAGAAATGTAAACATTGAGTTATACTTCACAGCAACCTTTGTCATTCTACCTTTTAGAATGTTAATAGTAGTAGTTAATTACCAGTAGTAATAACATTTAGGGAGGACATAAATTTTCAATTCGAACTTCATTATTGTTTTGGTATAAACGTTATCAACTTCTGAACACTGCAGTCATACAAACGATAATTGTCATAGATTATCGTATGTTGTTTTGCAATCGGCGACAAAGCGTAAACGTAATAAACATTTTTTACCTATATATTATTGTCCATATATTCATATAAAATGCAAATCTTATATATTATTGGCATATCTTATATAAAAAGGCCTCTTCAAGAATAATTCCTTGGGGAATCCATTTTTCAAAAGAGCAAAAAATACACTTTACATGTTTACAGTATATACAATGAACAATGATTACTTTATTTTGATGTGATTACATTAATATTACAGTATGGTACTCTAAGCAGTACAGTAAACTATTTTTTATCATAAATGTATATTCATTCCGAAAAATACATATGAACACCGTGACGTCACCGTTCTACAAAATACTGATGTATTTTTACGTAAGTATCCTCTAAACTCTGTCATAAATCACTTCACTTCACTTTTTTGTGAAGCCCAAATGCTACGTATATTCCGGAAATTAACGAAATCACGAATTTATCTTAGAGCAAGATTCGCTAATTACTGATTTCTTCTTCTTTTCATGACTAATTGCATTTTTAGAATAAAACTCATTCACAAATTTTCAAATACTATGAATGTAAATAGCAAAATCTCTCTCTCTCTCTCTCTCTCTCTCTCTCTCTCTCTCTCTCTCTCTCTCTCTCTCTCTCATCACTTCAGAAAAAAAGGGATTTTGACGTAAGGAAAAATCTATTTCTGGGCGATTGGCTCGTGTCGCCAGCGAATATCCTTTAATCTATTATTTCTAGGGTAAATGTACTAACACATACCAGAGAATAAATAAATAAAGAAAAAGGTCAGTATAAACTGACTCGCTCACCCTCCAAGCCAAGATGTCGGTATGAACACTAGGCGAGTGAGACCACTACCACGAGCCAAATACCAATAGAAATCTCCCACAACAAAAACCCTCCATGAGGAGAGCCGACCCCACAGAGTGAGCAGCTCGTACTACACTACTCCTTCCGTCCCATGCTGCCGACTGCTGCGCCTCTGGTGGTCCATCCTGAAGTTAGCAGACAATCTTGGGCGAAGGGATGGGTAGGGTGGGATTTCGCTGGCGACACGAGCAATCGCCCAGAAATAGATTTTTCCTTACGTCAAAATCCCTTTTCTGGGCTCAGCTCCGTGTCGCTGCGCGAAATCGTACCAGAGAAATAGCACAAGATTGTAAACAAAAGTAATAAACAAATCAGAATAGGTCTCAAATAAAAAATAAAGTAAATATAAAAAGAATATAATTGCTAAAAAGATACAAATACACAGTGATACAAAATAAAAATATGCTTAAATTACCCTTAATTCTAAACATGTTTCTTACATAAGGTAATTTACATATGTACAGAGGTAAATTGGCTTACATGTAACAAAATGGTATCTGTGTAAAGGCATGTATCAAAAATATAATAGCAATTAAAACAATCAAATGAACAAATTAATCAACAATGATAATATATAAGGAATGTATATGACTTAATATACAAAACCCGTAACCATTATAAATGAGATGTATCCCCTAGCATAAAAATAGGGGTAACATCCATGAGATCAATATCCATAATCATCTGTGAGTGTCCCTAGCAAAAAAAATAAGGGCGACCCACTACATCATCATAAAAGCAGCTAAGGCACAAGGTGAATGTAAATGAACACGGTAGGAATAGACGAACTGTTGGTGAAGCAGGTAGAAAGGAGGACTGAATCTTCTACTACAAATTAACTGAGTCAGGGGAAACTATGTTTCCCGCTGCTACTGCTGAAAATTTCAGAGCTTCCAAGGACTTAAGGTAATGACGTTTGAACACTGTCGGCGATTTCCATCCGGTATACTTTTTCAACTCATCGAAGTTCATGTGTTGGAAATAATTAATTGAGGTGGCTACTGCTCTGACTCATGTGCTTTTGGGAAAGAGTCAGGATTGGCTTGTTTAATAAAGTACAGGATTTGTTGCCTGATGCCTTTAATGGATAAAGTTCCACCTTTTTTCCCTCTTAAAGAGGGGGGCCCCGATGAGGATGAGGAGGTCCTGGATAGAAAGGCTCGTAAGGTTGAAACTGGACAAAGGGATACATCTTGTGGAAGAGGAAGTACTTTCCAAGGTTCCCACCTCATCAAAGGATCTTCATTCTTTGCCAAAAAGCTACGTTCCGGAGAAAGTCGGACTTCCTTTGTGGGAAGGAATTGAATAAGATCCGGATCTCTGGATAAAGCCGACAGTTCTGAAATTCTTGCTCCTGAAGCTAGGCTTAATAAAAATAGGGTTTTTCTTAGGAGCATCATAAACGAGCATGTGTCATTAATCGGTTTCGGAAGCCAGTTTTAGAACATCGTTTAAGAACCATGAAACTGACGTAGGCCTCACAGAAGGCCTAAGTCTAGCACATGCCTTAGGAATAGACGAGAAGTAGGTATCCGTCAAGTCTATGTTAAATCCAAATTGAAAATATCTTTTTCAAGGCTGACTTGTTTGTCGTAATCGTGCTAGCTGCTAAACCTTTTTCAAATAAGGATCTGAAGAAGAATATAGCTGAATTAACTGTCATGATTCTGATATCTGACTCTCTCAGGAAGGTTTGCTAACTTTTTGACAGCAGCATCATACTGCCTCAAGTTGAATACCCCTTTTATCGATTCCAAGAAGAGAATATTCTGAGGGTCAATATTCGCATCTCTTTTTGCCGCAAACTTCATGAAATCCATAAGTTAGGGTTTTGAGAATCCCTGAGGAAGCGAACACAGTCTTGTTTGTTTGTACTGACTGGGAGAGCTTGGGACTGGGGATCCGAAGAGGACGAAGGCCCAGTTCCAGAATTAGGGGATACCAATTGCTCTTCGGCCAGTCTGGGGCTACTAGAGCCACTTGACCCTTGAATGTCCTGAGTTTGTTCAATACTTTCATAAGGAGATTCACTGGAGGGAAGACGTAAATCTTCTCCAGTTGTTCCAGGTCCAGAGCCAGGGCGTCCGTGGCGTAAGCCAGAGGGTCCAGGTTGGGGGCTACATAACACGGTAGTTTGTGGTTCGCTTGGGATGCGAAGAGATCCACCTGTAGCCCTGGGACTCTTTGAAGGATCCATTGGAACGAACTGTTGTCTAGTGACCATTCCGACTCTAGGGTACTGATCGGGATAGGGCGTCTGCTATGACGTTTCTCACTCCAGCTATGTGAGTGGAGGAAAGATGCCAACTGAACTTGTCTGCCAGGGAGAAGATGGCTACCATGACGTGATTTAGATGACGTGACTTGGAGCCTCCTCTGTTTATACAATGTACTACCACTGTGCTGTCCAGGACTAGCTTTATGTGGGAGTACTTTGGTGGGTGTAACTTTTTTAGAGTCAAGAACACTGCCATTGCCTCCAGTACGTTTATATGGAACTGACGGAACTGGAGTGACCAAATCCCTTGAACCTTTTTGACCTGGGAATACCCTCCCAGCCGCTAAGGACGCGTCTGTGTGGATGGTAATCCCTGTGGAGGGAACTGAAGGGGTACTGACACTGATAGATTCTTGACTTTTGCCCGCAGGCCGAAGCCGATTCTTTAGAATCAGAGGCACTGAGGATAGCTTGTCCCTGGACCTGACATTTGCTCGCGAGCGCCAGATCCTGGTTAGGTCTTTCAGTTTGGCTTTCATTAATAAGCGTTCGTTACTGATGCAAACTGGAGAGAGCCGAGGATCCTTTCCTGAGCTCTCCTTGATGTTAGTTTGTGACTTAGAAATTGCTTGACTGACTTCGCTATTTCTTTCCTTTTGGTAGATGGAATCGACAGAGTGTGGGAGGATAGATCCATTGAATGCCTAGCCACTGAAAGTTTGACTCTGGAGTGAGTCTTGACTTGGACTTGTTTATCTTGAATCCTAGATATTCTAGAACTGGATCACTTTCAGTGTAGCCTTGTTGCATTCCTCGACTGATGGGGCCCAGATCAACCAATCGTCGAGATACGCCAACTACCATAATCCCTTGCGATCTGAGTTGTTGCACTACCACTTTCCGCTAGCTTCGTGAACACCTGGGTGCCACGTTGAGTCCGAATGGAACTACCTTGAAGGAGAATGTCTGGTCTCCTATCTTGAATCCCAGATACGACGGAAGTGTCTTGCAATAGGGATATGATAGTAGGCGTCTGTAAGATCGATAGAGGTGTGACGGCCCCACGGGGAGTAAGGTCCGCACCTGTGAGATCGTGAGCATCTTGAACTTGTCGCAGCGGATGGCTAAGTTTAAGCGGGACAAGTCTAAGATTACCCTTCTTTTTTTTGTGAGCCTTTCTTTGGCACGCTGAACAAGCGACCTTGAAATTTTAATCTCTTGACTCTCGCTATAGCTCCTTTCTGAAGGAGGTCCTTTGCGTACTCTGTCAATTCTTTGGAGGGAAGTTGACGGAAAGGTCTGGCTGGAGGTGGGTTCGTCAACCAGCTCCAACCCAGGCCCTTTTGACACTATGCTCTGAACCACTGGCTGAAGTTCCACGGTGGCGAAAGTGAAACAGCCTCCCTCCTACCTGAAGTTCTTCATTGGTTTCTGGTAACCGCCTCGGCCTCCTCTGAAGTGCTTTCCCCTATTAAAGGGGCCTCCCGATCCTCTCCCACGAAAGGACCGCTTACCTCTGCCTCCCTTACCCGAGCGGTCATACTTCTGAGAAGCTTGACTCTCGAAGGCTTGATTGTAAGCTGGAGAGATGGCGTATTGAGGTAGAGGGTTGAGGCTGAGGGGATATCACATAAATTGGCTGTGATTGACCCTTAGAAGTGGAAGGTTGGGCTGTCTGCACTAACGGCACTGCTGGAACTTGTTGAGGAAAGACGTGGTTGCTTCTTTCTGGTAAGGTTGGAAACGCCTAGGTTTCCTCTGTCCCTTACCTTTAGGTGTCAGGTCTTGCCTCCTCCTAGCCGTAAGGCCCCAACGGTCCTTAAGGCTCTGGTTCAAACCTCGTAGCCTCTGCCTGGACTTCCTTAACCATAGTCTCTGGGAAGAGATCTGCGCCCCAGATGTTAGAGGAGAGTAACCTATTCGGCTCATGTCGAATGGTTGCCTCTAGCAGGACATGCTTCCTACACTTCGTTCTAGCAGTGGCAACTCGAACATATCTGACTGCACCGTTTGAGTCAGGGCTTTGGTCATAAGCTTAAAAATTGGTTCTGATCCATAGGCATGGTTGCTACCTCAGACATAGCCATAGAGTTGATTGATCTGGCTAGTCGTGATTTTTGCGTCAAATTCAGCCTGAATAAGACTATCTGGGAGCCTGGGTAGCTTTTCACCAAACTGCTCCATAGCACAGTCCGGTTTGAGTTTGCCAGCTGAGAATGTATTCGGCAAGTCTTCCCACAATTCCTCCAATTGAAGGGAGTAACGGAGATGTGGGATCTGCTTCTTTCAACTGAGGCATGGTTTCCCCCTTCTGGGCCGCTGAGATGGTCGACCTTGCTATCTTGGTTAGGAAACGGGAGCGGGGTACTCTCATCCATTGTGAAAATGGTAAAGGGAAACTTTTAAATGTTGTATCTTGGTGTTAGAACAATCCATGTCCTCTAAACATCTGAGCCATTCTCTCTGAGCCTGGTCTCGTGAATAGAGGACTGTCTCCTTTGGTACTATCGTCCCGAACCATAGCGAAGGCGTGAGCCTTGCGTAGCCTATGAAAGGCAGGCTGTAGGCCTTCCGGGTAGAACTCGAAGTCCTCTATTCTTCGAGTTCCAAACTCCAGTATGGAGATGAGACCGTCCTGGAAGGGGGGCGTATGACGCTACTCTCCATGGGTTGTTCTAGAGAAAAGCAGGAAGTGAGTCATACGGAGGAAGCTGAGTTCCACTTGTGTTGGAAAGTGAGGGAGAGGCTAGAGGAGCTTCTCTTAGCCCGGCTATAATAGTATCTTGGGAAGTGATCCTATCCGACAGGCGAGAGATCATTTGTTCCATACTACTCTTTAGGGACCCAACTAGGTCGCCCACCTGTTGCAACAGGCCAGCATTGGAGTCCAAAGCCGGAGCTGCTGCGGAGGTGGAGGGGAGGCTCTGAATTGGAACCAATGGTAGCGGAACTGGTGATTCTGCCGGAGTGCGAGATCTCTCCTTGGATTTACTTTTTGAGGACTTAGAGCCGGAGCTAGAAGCTTTAGACCTGTCTGGCCGGGATTGCGAGCCGGAGACTTACGTGAGGAAGAAGACGAGGACGTCTTCTTAGACGACGATGACGTCTTAGTCAAGGTCATCACTTTAGCCTTGACCTTAGGTCTAACCGAAGCCTCAGGAGGAGTAGTATAATTCATCACCCGTAAAGCCTTGGAAGGATGGAGAGGTTGCAGGGGTAGAAGAAACAGTTACACCCAAGGGCGACCCTTGGGTGCCCACCTTACTTACCTCGACCAACAGGTCGTCTATACCTACCATCGGTTCAACATTAATATCCAGGTTGCGACATCCGTGGAGATATCCTGGTCTTGTTCAGTTAAGGAGGGCCGCCAGCTGTTGTTGGATGAAGGCGATAGTCGGGTCCGCCTCTACTGGTCGACGTAACCTGTCGCCTTGCCTCCGGGGAAGATTAATAGTGCTAACCGCTTCTCGAGGATGTAGGGCTGACCCTTGGCGGCGTTCTTGCCAAAAACCTCCGACCCAGGCCCGCAGGGTAGCCAGTGCGGTATCCCTTACTGCCGGAGCCTGTAAGAGAGGGCGTATTTTAGATTTAAAGAATCACTTAAAACTAAAACTTAGAGTATAACTTAAACTAGATGCCTTAAGTTAAAGTAAATAATGAAAACTTAAGCACTAGAAAGAAGCGGAGCAGCTACTGGAGATGGAAACTTACCCCTTCCAAAAGCTGGCTCACCAGATGGTAAACATATGGTACACGTCTCATGGTACCAGACCTGGATGTCCCCGTGCGGAGTCGCGCATGGAGCATGGGACCGGCAAACTTCGTGACACAGGGGTCCTGAAGTGTAGCGGAACATCCCGGATGCTCACAGTTGGTGGCCTGTAAGTGGGAAGACACATGAGTATCTTAAAAGGCATCAACTTACAGACTAAAGGACAAAAGAACTCCGTTACATGCCGGAGCTCGGAAAAAAATTTGGGCATAACCCCTCCTGCATTGCCTGAATAGGCTATAATCCCGGAGAGATCCGGTAAGATATGAAAGGAGGGGGGATGGTTTAGGTACTTAAGTAACTTATAGATAACTTAAACCTAAACACAAGCGACCGACTAGGTTCAGTGTGAAGCGGAGTGTAGTAACTCAGCAATACGGTAAGGTTAGTAGTGACCTAACTGTATGTTCCGGTCCACTCTGCTGGGTGACTAGCCCCTTCCGCTGGATACCAGGACTCCGATCAGGGAGGAGCTCTAGTAAGGAGGGAAAGGGCGAGAGGACATACATGCTCGAGCTAGCCCGGAGCGACAAGGTAGTATACAGGCCGAACTAAGGCCCCCCCATGGGGCCCCCCAAAACGACCGGCCCGGCCGGACCGAGAAGCCGAGAGGTCGAGACCAGTCTGGACCTCGTGGGTCTGTCCCGACTCCCTAGCCCCTCCGCCTGAGGGGGAGAGAGGGAGGCAGGCTCGGGTATGCGGAGCGGAGCATGGGCAGACCGACCCACCCCCGCCCGACTCTATGGAAGAGCGGGAGGGGGGGGAAGGGTGACTGGGCAGGCGTCTGGCTGTCCCACCGTGATCACGAAGTGACCACGAGGCGGTAAACTGAGATACGATAACCAAACCTAGGCCAACCAACTGATCAGAGAGAAGCTATCGGGAAGCAACTTGAACTGAAAAGCGGTAGCATACAGGCCCACAGGGCTAAAACCAACTGATCAGAGAGATGCTATAGGGAAGCAACTGAACTGATCAGCGGTAGTATAGCTCTATGAGCCAGGACCTAGGCTAAGCCAGACGCCTAAACTAACCTAACGATGACAAAATACATATAATAAATAAAATAAAATGAAAGAGAGAAAGTAATATAGCAGGAGAAAAAATCCAGGAGTGTACGACTAACCCGAAGGCAAGTCTACCACTCAAAGCTAGTCAGAGGCCGATACTAAGAACCTGGACTAGGGTCTGGATAGAAAAAAGCCTACATAAGGTGAAATACATGCATGCATGACAACCTGAGTAGACCTTAATCTAAACAAAGCGGATAATCAAATAGAGCGTACATAAATAAGGGATGTTCTAGGTATGGAGACCAAGAACGAACCCATCACGCGGCAGAACCATGCTGCCATGCTTCCGACCCCGAGAACGTATTTATACCTAAAAAACGGCAAATACTGTCCCAGGGTCGGAAAAACCAACTAATCATAAATACTGAGTACTTAACTTAGCTGCTGCGATAGCTGCACGCTCATTATAGATAAATCCAACGAAAGGGCACAAAAAAACACAGAGAAAGAAAAATAACACGTGTGACTCGTGTGCGCTAACTGAAAAGGATGTCCACCAGAGGCGCAGCAGTCGGCAGCATGGGATGGAGTAGTAGTAGTACGAGCTGCTCACTCTGTGGGTCGGCCTTCCTCATGGAGGGTTTTTGTTGTGGGAGATTTCTATTGGTATTTGGCTCGTGGTAGTGGTCTCACTCGCCTAGTGTTCATACCGACACCTCTTGGAGGGAGTGAGCGAGTCAGTTATACTGACCTTTTTCTTTATTTTATTTATTCTCTGGTAATGTTGTTTAGTACTTTATAGAAATAATAGATTAAAGGATATTTCGCGCAGCGACACGAGCTGAGCCCAGAAAACTATAATATTGATCTATTATTATCAAAATAAAAGAACAAGATTGGTCCCGAAAGAATAAAAAGTGTTGCCATATTTTTATACTTTCTGTGATTTACGAACTGTGCTTCAATACAACTTTTATAGTTGACTCAATGATTATCACATTATAACAGTATACAAGAGAATATCTTATCACTATCTATGTTTCATTTCTTATCATCATAAAATATTAAAATAAAAATTTCATTGTTATTCTAGAGCTAAGATAGTCTAGTCCCAAGCGGTCGGTCTCTCAAGCTATTTTCGTCCTAAGCTGCTATCTCAGCTATTCAGTAACTCTCGTCCACAACTGCTGTCTCTCTCTCTCTCTCTCTCTCTCTCTCTCTCTCTCCTCTCAGAAAAAAAACTATAATACTGATCTATTATTATCGTAAGAAAAGAACAAGATGGTCCCAGAAAGAATAAAAATGTTGCCATATTTTTATACTTTCTGTGATTTTACGAAACTGTGCTTCAATACAACTTTTATAGTTGACTCAATTATTATCTCATATTATAACAGTATACAAGAGAATATCTTATCACTATCCATGTTTCATTTCTTATCATCATAAAATATTTAAAATAAAATTCGTTTTTATTGTTATTCTAGAGCTAAGATAGTCTAGTCCCAAGCTGCTCTCTCAAGCTATTCTCGTCCTAAGCTGCTATCTCAAGCTATTCAAGTTACTCTCGTCACAAGCTGCTCTCTCTCTCTCTCTCTCTCCTCTCTCTCTCTCTCTCTCTCTCTCTCTCTCTCTCTCTCTCTCTCTCTCTCTCTCTCTCTCTCAATGAAATATGAATTACTGTATCATAATATCATAAACTATTATGTATAAATTTAATAATAATAATAATTCCATTAATAAATTCGTTTCTTTTAGCAACTAAATTGTTTTTCCCAAAATAATTCTTTCGGTAATAAACGTCCATCAGCTGATTCTAAAGTAAACAAAAGACAAAACTAGATTTCTGGGCTCAGCTCGTGTCGCTTGCGCGAAATATCCTTTAATCTATTATTTCTAGGGTAAATGTACTAACACATACCAGAGAATAAATAAAATAAAGAAAAAGGTCAGTATAACTGACTCGCTCACCCTCCAGGAGGGTGTCGGTATGAACACTAGGCGAGTAGACCACTACCACGACCAATGCCAATAGAAATCTCCCACTACAAAACCCTCCAAGAGGGGAGCCGACCCACAGAGTGAGCAGCTCGTACTACTACTACTCCATCCCATGCTGCCGACTGCTGCGCCTCTGGTGGCCATCCTTTTCAGTTAGCGCACACGAGTCACACGTGATTTTTTTTTCTCTCTGTGTTTTTTGTGCCCTTTCGTTGGATTTATCTATAATGGAGCGTGCAGCTATCGCAGCAGCTAAGTTAAGTACTCAGTATTTATGGTTAGTTGGTTTTTTCCGGCCCTGAGACAGTATTTGCCGTTTTTTAGGTATAAATACGATCTCTGGGTCGGAAGCATGGCAGCATGGTTCTGCCTCGTGGTGGGTTCGTTCTTGGTCTCCCATACCTAGAACATCCCCTTTTCTACGTACGCTCTATATTAGTTATCCGCTTTTCTTATGGTTATGTCTACTCAGGTTTGTCATGCATGCATGTCTTTTACCTTATGTAGGCTTCTTCTATCCAGACCCTAGTCCCGGCTCTTAGTATCGGCCTCCGACTAGCTTTGAGTGGTAGACTTGCTTTCGGGTTAGTCGTACACTCCTGGATTTTTTCTCCTGCTATATTGTTTTCTTTCTTTCATTTTTATTTATTTATAATGTATTGTTATAGTTAGGTTAGGCGTCTGGCTTAGCCTAGGCCCTGGCTCATTGAGCCTATTCTACCGCTCCATCAGTTCGGTTGCTTCCCTATAGCATCTCTCTGATCAGTTGGTTTCGCCCAGTGGGGCCTATATGCTACCGCTTTTCAGTTCACTTGCTTCCCGATAGCATCTCTCTGATCAGTTGGTTTGTCCTAGGCTTAGTTTGTCTATGTTGGTCTTACCGCCTCGTGGTCACTACGTGATCCACGAGACAGCCAGAACGCCTGCCCCAGTCACCTTCCCCCCCCTCCCGCTCTTCCATAGAGTCGGGCGGGGGTGGGTGGTCTGCCCATGCTCGCTCATCTACCCGAGCCTGCCTCCCTCTCTCTCCCCCCAGGCGGAGGGGCTAGGGAGTCGGGACAGACCCAGACTGGACTCGACCCCTCCGGCTTCTCGGTCCGGCCGGGTGGTACGTAGTGGGGGGTACTGGCCTTTCCCCCCCCTCCGTTTGCTACCTAGTCGCTCCGTGCTAGTTCGAGCCTGTATGTCTTCTCGCCCTTTCCCACCTTACTAGGGCTCCTTTCCTGACCGGAGTCCTGGTATCCAGTGGAAAGATGTTAGCCCACCCAGTAGAGTGGACCGGAAACATACAGGGGGTCACTGCTAACCTTACCGTATTGCTGAGTTACTACACTCCGCTACGCACTGGACTTGGTCCGGTTCGTTTGTGTTTTAGGTTTAAGTGTTTAGATTAACTATAAGTTATCTTAAGTACCTTAAACCATCCCCCTTCCCTTCCCTTCCCATAGTCTTACCGGATCTCTCCGGGATTATAGCCTATTCAGGCGATTTGCAGGGAGGGGAGGGGTTATGCCAAAATTTTTTTCCGAGCTCCGGCATGCAACGGAGTTCTTCCTGTTCCTTTTAGTCTGTAAGTGTTACTCTTTAAGATACTCATGTGTCTTCCCACTTACAGCCACCAACTGTGAGCATCCGGGATGCGCCGCCACACTTCAGGACCCATGTGGACACGAAGTTTGCCGGTCCCATGCTCCATGCGCGACTTTGCACGGGGACATCCAGGTCTGGTACATGAGACGTGTACCATATGTTACGACTTGGTGAGCCAGCTTTTGGACGGGGTAAGTATCCATCTCCAATAGCTGCTCCGCTTCTTTTTTAATGTGCTTAAGTTTTCATCATTCATTTTAACTTAAGGCATCTAGTTTAAGTTATACTTTTTAAGTTTTAGTTTTAAGAGATTCTTAAATCTAATCTACGCCCTCTCTTCCAGGCGCCGGCAGTGAGGGATACCGCACTGGCTACCCTGCGGGCCTGGGTCGGCGGTTTTGGGTTTGGGAAGAACGCCGCAAGGGTATGCCCCTACATCCTGGAGAAACTTGGTGGCAGTATTAATCTTCTCCGGAGGCAAGGCGACAGGATACGTGTCGACCCAGTAGAGGCGGCCCCGACTATCGCCTTCATCCAACAACAGCTGGCTGCCTCATTAACTGATCAAGACCAGGATATCTCCACAGACGTCGCGACTCTACATATTAATGTTGAACCTATGGTAGGTGTAGACGACCTGTTGGTCGAGGTAGGTACGGTGGACACCCAAGGGTCGCCCTTGGGCGTAACTGTTTCTTCTGATCCTGCAACCTCTCCATCCTTCCAAGGCTTTACGGGTGATGATTATATTCTCCTCCTGACGCTTCGGTTAGACCTAAGGTCAAGAGTAAAGCAGTGATGACCTTGACTAAGACGTCATCGTCGTCTAAGAAGACGACCTCAGCTTCATCCTCCTCCCGTAAGTCTCCGGCTGGGAATCCCGGAGCAGACAGGTCTAAAGCTTCTAGCTCCGGCTCTAAGTCCTCGAGGAGTAAATCCTCCAGAGAGAGATCTCGCACTCCGGCAGAGTCACCAGTTCCGCTACCCTTGGTTCCGATTCAGAGCCACCCTTCCACCTCCGCAGCAGCTCCGGCTTTGGACTCCAATGCTGGCCGGTGCAACAGGTGGGGCGACCTGGTTGGGTCCCTAAAGAGTAGCATGGAACAAATGACTCTCGTTGTCGGATAAGATTACTTCCCAAGACTCCATTATAGCCGGGCTAAGAGAAGCTCCTCTAGCCTCTCCTCCACTTTCCAATACAAGTGGAACTCAGCTTCCTCCCTATGACTCGCTACCTCCGTTCTCTATGAACAACCCATGGAAGAGTAGCGTCATACGCCCCTTCCAGGACGGTCTCATCTCTATACCGGAATTTGGGACTCGAAGAATAGAGGACTTCGAGTTCTACCCGGAAGACCTCCAGCCTCCGTTCATAGGCTACGCAACGGCTCACACCTTCAGCCATGGTTCGGGACGATAGGGTACCAAAGGAGACAGTCCTCTATTCACGAGACCAGGCTCAAAGAGAATGGCTCAGGTGTTTAGAGGACATGGATTGTTCTAATACCAAGATACAACCTTTTAAGAGTCCCTTTACCATTTTCACAATGGATGAAAGTACCCCGCTCCCGTTCCTGACCAAGATCGCGAGGTCGACCATCCCAGCGGCCCAGAAGGGAGAACCCATACCTCAGTTGAAGGAAGCAGATCCCACTTCTCCGTTACTCCCCTCAGTTGGAGAATTGTGGGAAGACTTGCCGAACACCTTCTCAGCTGGGCAAACTCAAACCGGACTGTGCTATGGAGCAGTTTGGTGAAAAGAGCTACCCCAGTCTTCCCAGATAGCCTTATTCGGCTGAATTTGACGCGAAATCGCGACTAGCCAGATCAATTAACTCTATGGCTATGTCCGAGGTAGCAACCATGGCCTATGGATCAGAACCAATTTTTAAGCTCATGACCAAAGCCCTGACTCAAACGGTACAGTCAGATATGTTTGAGTTTGCCACTGCTAGAACGAATTGTAGGAAGCATGTCCTACAAGAGGCAACCATTCGGCATGTGCCGAATAGGTTACTCTCGTCTAACATCTGGGGAGCAGATCTCTTCCCAGAAGCTATGGTAAAGGAAGTCCAGTCAGAGGCTACGAGGTTGAGCCAGAGCCTTAAGGACCGTTGGGGCCTTACGGCTAAGAGGAGGCAAGACCTAACACCTAAAGGTAAGGGACAGAAGAAACCCAGGTGTTTCCATCCTTACCAGAAAAAGCAACCACGCTTTCCTCAGCAAGTTCCAGCGGTACCATTAGTGCAGGCAGCCCAACCTTCCACTTCTAAAGGTCAATCACAGCCAATTTATGTGATATCCCCTCAGCCTCAGCCCTCCACCTCTTACGCCATCTCTCCAGCTTACAATCAAGCCTTCGAGAGTCAAGCTTCACAGAAGTATGACCGCTCGGGTAAGGGAGGCAGAGGTAAGCGTTCCTTTCGTGGGAGAGGATCGGGGAGGCCCCTTTAATAGGGGAAAGCACTTCAGAGGAGGCCGAGGCGGTTACCAGAACCAATGAAGAACTTCAGGTAGGAGGGAGGCTGTTTCACTTTCGACACCGGTGGAACTTCAGCGAATGGGCTCAGAGCATAGTGTCAAAAGGTCTGGTTGGAGCTGGTTGACGAACCCACCTCCAGCCAGACCTTTCCGTCAACTTCCTTCCAAAGAATTGACAGAGTACGCAGAGGACCTCCTTCAGAAAGAGCTATAGCGAGAGTCAAGAGATTAAAATTTCAAGGTCGCTTGTTCAGCGTGCCAAAGAAAGGCTCACAAAAAAAAGAAGGGGTAATCTTAGACTTGTCCCGCTTAAAAAAAACTTAGGCCATCCGCTGCGACAAGTTCAAGATGCTCACGATCTCACAGGTGCGGACCTTACTTCCCCGTGGGGCCGTCACCACCTCTATCGATCTTACAGACGCTTACTATCATATCCCTATTGCAAGACACTTCCGTCCGTATCTGGGTTTTCAAGATAGGAGACCAGACATTCTCCTTCAAGGTAGTTCCCTTCGGACTCAACGTGGCACCCAGAGTGTTCACGAAGCTAGCGGAAGTGGTAGTGCAACAACTTAGGACACAAGGGATTATGGTAGTAGCGTATCTCGACGATTGGTTGATCTGGGCTCCAACAGTCGAGGAATGCAACAGAGCTACACTGAAAGTGATTCAGTTCCTGGAATATCTAGGCTTCAAAAATAAACAGGACCAAATCAAGACTCACTCCAGAGTCAAACTTTCAGTGGCTGGGCATTCAATGGAATCTATCCTCCCACACTCTGTCGATCCCATCAGCCAAAAGGAAAGAAATAGCGAAGTCAGTCAAGCAATTTCTAAGTCACAAACTAGCGTCAAGGAGAGCTCAGGAAAGGATCCTGGGTTCTCTCCAGTTTGCATCAGTGACGAACGTCTTAATGAAAGCCAAACTGAAAGACCTTACCAGAATCTGGCGCTCGCGGGCAAATGTCAGGTCCAGGGACAGACTATCCTCAGTCCCTCTGATTTGCTAAAGAATCGACTTCGGCCGTGGGCGAAAGTCAAGAATTTGGTCAGTGTCAGTACCCCTTCAGTTCCCTCCACCAGGGATCACCATCCACACAGACGCGTCCTTAAGCGGTTGGGGAGGGTATTCCCAGGTCAAACAGGTCCAAGGGACTTGGTCACCTCAGTTCCGTCAGTTTCCATATAAACGGTACTGGAGGCAATGGCAGTGTTCTTGACTCTAAAAAGGTTGCGCCCACCAAAGTACTCCCACATAAAGCTAGTCCTGGACAGCGCAGTGGTAGTACATTGTATAAACAGAGGAGCTCCAAGTCCCGTCATCTAAATCATGTCATGGTAGCCATCTTCTCCCTGGCAGACAAGTTCAGTTGGCATCTTTCCTCCACTCACATAGCTGGAGTGAAACTCGTCATAGCAGACGCCCCATATCCCGATCAGTGCCCCTAGAGTCGGAATGGTCACTGGACAACAGTTCGTTCCAATGGATCCTTCAAAGAGTTCCAGGGCTACAGTGGACCTCTTCGCATCTCAAGCGAACCACAAACTACCGTGTTATGTAGCCCCCAACCTGGACCCTCTGGCCTATGCCACGGACGCCCTGGCTCTAGACTGGAACAACTGGAAGAAGATTTATGTCTTCCCTCCAGTGAATCTTCTCATTGAAAGTATTAAACAAACTCAGGACATTCAAGGGTCAAGTGGCTCTAGTAGCCCCAGACTGGCCGAAGAGCAACTGGTATCCTCTAATTCTGGAGCTGGCCTTCGTCCTCTTCGGATCCCCAATCCCAGGCTCTCCCAGTCAGTACAAACGAAGACTGTGTTCGCTTCCTCAGGGATTCTCAAAACCCTAACTTTATGGATTTCATGAAGTTTGCGGCAAAAAGAGATGCGAATATTGACCCTCAGAATATTCTCTTCTTGGAATCCGATAAAAGGGATTCAACTTTGAGACAGTATGATGCTGCTGTCAAAAAGTTAGCAATCTTCCTGAGAGAATCAGATATTAGAATCATGACAGTTAATTCAGCTATATCCTTTTTCAGATCCTTATTTGAAAAAGGTTTAGCAGCTAGCACGATTACGACAAACAAGTCAGCATTGAAAAAGATATTTCAATTTGGATTCAACATAGACTTGACGGATTCCTACTTCTCGTCTATTCCTAAGGCATGTGCTAGACTTAGGCCTTCTGTAAGGCCTTCGTCAGTTTCATGGTTCTTAAACGATGTTCTAAAACTGGCTTCAGAAACCGATAATGACACATGCTCGTTTATAATGCTCTTAAGAAAAACCCTATTTTTATTAAGCTTAGCTTCAGGAGCAAGAATTTCAGAACTGTCGCTTTATCCAGGGATCCGGATCATATTCAATTCCTTCCCACAGGGGAAGTCCTACTTTCTCCGGAACGTAGCTTCTTAGCAAAGAATGAAGATCCTTTGATGAGGTGGGATCCTTGGAAGGTACTACCCCTTCCACAGGATGTATCCCTTTGCCCAGTTTCAACCTTACGAGCCTTTCTGTCCAGGACCTCTTCATCTTCATCGGGTCCCCTCTTTAAGAGGGAAAAAGGTGGAACTTTATCCATTAAAGGCATCAGGCAACAAATCCTGTACTTTATTAAGCAAGCCAATCCTGACTCTTTCCCGAAAGCACATGATGTCAGGGCAGTAGCCACCTCAATTAATTATTTTCAACATATGAACTTCGATGAGTTGAAAAAGTATACCGGATGGAAATCGCCGACAGTGTTCAAACGTCACTACCTTAAGTCCTTGGAAGCTCTGAAATTTCCAGCAGTAGCAGTGGGTAACATAGTTTCCCCTGACTCAGCTAATCTGTAGTAGAAGATTCAGTCCTCCTTTCTACCTGCCTCACCCAACAGTTCGTCTATTCCTACCTTGTTCATTTGCATTCACCTTGTGTCTTAGCTGCTTTTATGATGGTGTAGTGGGTGCCCCTTATTGTTTTGCTAGGGACACTCACAGATGATTATAAACATTGATCTCATGGATGTTACCCCCTTATTTTTATGCTAGGGGATACATCGTATTCTAATGGTTACGGGTTTTGTATATTAAGTCATATACTTTCCTTTATATATTATCATTGTTGATTAATTTGTTATCTGATTATATTAATTGCTATTATATTTTTGATACATGCCTTTACACAGATATCATTTTGATACATGTAAGCCATTTTCCTGTATATATGTAAATTACCTTTTGTTAAGAAACATTATTAGAATTAAGGGTAATTTAAGCATATTCCTAATTTTATATCACTGTGTATATGTATCTTTTTAGCAATTATATTCACTTTATATTTATTTTATCTTTTATTTGAGACCTATTCTGTTTTATTTTATTACTTTTGTTTACAATCTTGTGCTATTTCTCTGGTACGATTTCGCGCAAGCGACACGAGCTGAGCCCAGAAAAGGGATTTTGACGTAAGGAAAAAATCTATTCTGGGCGATTGGCTCGTGTCGCCAGCGAAATCCCACCCATACCCATCCCTTCGCCCAAGATTGTCTGCTAACTTCGGATGGCCAGGCCAGAGGCGCAGCAGTCGGCAGCATGGGATGGAGTAGTAGTAGTACGAGCTGCTCACTCTGTGGGTCGGCTCCCCTCTTGGAGGGTTTTGTAGTGGGAGATTTCTATTGGCATTTGGCTCGTGGTAGTGGTCTCACTCGCCTAGTGTTCATACCGACACCCTCCTGGAGGGTGAGCGAGTCAGTTATACTGACCTTTTTCTTTATTTTATTTTATTCTCTGGTAGGTGTTTTAGTACATTTACCCTAGAAATAATAGATTAAAGGATATTTCGCTGGCGACACGAGCCAATCGCCCAGAAATAGATTTTTCCTTACGTCAAACCCTCCCTTTTTTATTGCTGTATTTTGCTTGTTTATACATTAATATTATAGTTGGGTGCTGTAATCATTACAGTAATTCATGTTTTTTTATCATAAATATTTTCATTCACATACTATGTACTTTTAGTTTGGTGCAGCAGCCAAATCATGAAAATAAAGGAATTGTTAGGTAATTATAATTTTGTTTGCTGATCTGATGCAGGGGAAGTTGAAGATAGGAAAGAATAACTTTGAAACTGTCTTGAATTTAGTTTAAGGTGATAGTTGAAGAAATATTTGGTGCTTGAACTAAAGTAGGCAGTTATAAACATTGAAATCGTGGTCTTGGGTGGGTTATTAAAAATTAATTAAAGTAGGCGGTTTAAAGCAATTTTCAGGGGGGGTACCAGGATAACACGGGTATTTACTTATCACGGGGGTTCTGGGCCCTATCCCCCGTGATTAAGACGAGGCCCTACTGTATACATACATAATGAAAAAAGTCCGCGAAGTCGTGAATCCGCGATGGTCGAACCGCGAAGTAGCGAGGGCTCACTTGTATATATATCTTGACAGGTAAGTTTCATGAACAAAATGATATTGTTATAATACAATTAAGTTTGTTCATACGTACCTGGCAGATATACTGTATATAATTAAGTGCCCACCCACCTCCCCTCAGGAGACAGTGGCACTAGAAAATATGAATAGAAAATGGGAATGGTTCCTGATATCCGCCTCCCAGCGGCGGAATGGGTACTACCACCTGGCCGCCCACTACGTGTGCCGCGAGTTTTGATTCTGTCGGACTTCAGAGAATACAGCTATATATATACTGCCAGGTAAGTATGAACAAACTTAATTGTATTATAACAATATCATTTTTAATTGTTAAAGGGTTACTGACATTTGGAATGTAGGAGTGAGTCTGACTATCAAGCGTGGCAAAAATTATATTGTAAAGCAGCGGTTTATGATATACAAAAATTTCTCAAGATTTGTTTATAGTCAATTAGAGGGCTGATAATAATACTGCTAAATATTCCAAAATGTGCTGATTTTCTGTTCTGTTATGTAATAATAGATATTTTTGCAGGTCGCTTGGGTTATGGAAGATAGTTCAGCGTACAAACAGTGCCTCGATTTTACCGTGACTGCACATTTTCTACATTTAATAGGATGCTGGCTTTACAATGGGGGCATCTTCCATCACAACCTTCTGTATGGTTGTTGAATCTGGTGACGATCACTTTGATGTGTGTTCTTGGAGAATATCTTTGCATGAGAACTGAAATGCAGAATATTCCAGTCATGAGTTCTAAAGTCGACCTATAAAATTGATTCACAGATTGCTGTACAGGGAACTGCAGTCCTGCAGGTCTCTCCATTGGTTTTATAGGTGTTTCATTGTCATACATTGTGTACAAAAGTGTCTCCATGTCTTTTTCATTCAGTTTGTCGAGTGCATATAAGTAGGTCAGGTTAATGTGATATTTTGGATGTGAGTAATGTAGTATTGTATAATGTTGGGTTACCAGCCACAGACCTTAAGGTGTTGAATTCTGAATTTTGAAACTGTAGTGTACTCCTTACGTTGTTATCATAATGGATGTTTAGTGTAACTGATTTAGATTAGTTTCATCACAACCCATATAAATTATATATTTCCCCACATTTGGACTCAGAATACCCTCAGTCATTTATTTTTCTAAAATACATAACTGCAGCAGTGTGTGCCCCATCTGGAACTGCAGGTATAGATGGTACTATTAGTTCTTTGCCTCAAAATTCATAAGTCATCAACATTTTTTAACAACATGAGTTTAATCATTTATTCATCTTGCACTAACTTTCTTCATTCTTTCATGGTAACAGCCAACTTTTGAATACTGTAGGAACAATTATTTATTTAACTGAGAAGTATGCCTCTTTGCATCAATGATATTAAAATTATTTTGATTGCTTATAAGGTTTGGTAAATATTTCTAATTTTTTCAAGATTTTTTATTCCAGTTTAATTTGTGACTTAATTGTTTTCCCATCAAAACATTAGACCACAATTGATGCATCAAAGTAATCATTGATATAGGCTCTTGATGTAGTGTACAGTATACATATTATGATAGGCTATAAAATAACTTACATATATTTTCTCTTGAAAGTAAAATAAATGAAAAAAGTTATGTTGAATATAACAATAAGTAATAAGTATTTTAATGCAGACATACAAACCCCTTGGATATGCTATGTATGTGTATGATATATATAGACTGTATATTTTATGATAAAATTTATGAAACAACTTGAATGTAATTCTGAACACTGACAATCTCTGAGGACACACTTCTCTCTGTGTCTCATGCTGATTCTCATGTAGTCAGTGAGGATTAGGGTAGGTGAGGTCCAGGATGTTTAGAAGTTTGTTCACAAGGATATTGTGTCATTTTACGATGAAATTTATGATATGACTTCAAAGTGCATTTGTAACAGTTTTTCCCTCTAATTCTGAACTCTGAAAAACTCTGAGGACACAACTTTTTACTCTTAGGCTGATGCTCACGTAGTCCATGAGAATTAGGTAAACAAGGTCCATGAGAATTTAAAGTTGACAGTTTATTCACAGGGAACTAACATTTTATGATAAAAGTAAATTCATGATATGACTTTGATTCTTATGTTCAGTGTTCACAGGTATCTTTTTATCTTAGTTTGCTGTTATTTTCTAATTGAAATACCCTTAATATTTGTCATGACACCAAAACGTCTAAGGCTGAAAAATTTGGTAGCATCAAATCTCTGTTACCTTATTTTGCCTGAAGTAAATCACTGATTAGTCTTTTAATGCTTTTTCCTTAGGATATGTGGTGGCTGTTCATTGATTTTGTGTAACTCTCTGAGCTCTCCCAGGACAAAATAGCATCTCACCTTAAGGTATACATATGTGAAAGAAAGATGACTGGTACTCTCTTCTCATTTGAAACTTACTGTTGATAGCCAACAGCTGTATTCTCCTTGGTCAAGCGAGATCCAGGTAAGTTGCATAAAAGAGCTTCCATTCTCTGACCTGTGTACTAATGGTCTGTAGATGTGACTTTCTCCATCCCCATTGTAATAAGGGGCAGCAGCCAGTAGAGCAAATGTATTGAGGATTCCATAATAATGCTGCCTTTGAAGCGGAACGTCCTATTCTAAGTGAGGAACCAAAGATCTGCTATAATTTCCTATAGTGAGGTTAACAACAAGTCATCCATGACATCATGTATGCAAGGATGTACAGGTGGTTACAGGAGTCATCTTTCCCCTGCTCATATTTGTGACAAGGAAGCTGACATTTCCTAGTGGGAAAGCAACATCAGTCATGATCTCTAGACAACATCTCCTGCTTAAGGAGTAAGTCTGTATCAGGGTTGCCATTTGCATAATAATTATTGGACGTATGATATAACAGGTTCAGGCACAATGTGCAATACCTAAAGGAGGTATTGTAGACATTTTTATTTAATTTGTGTTTCATGAACTGAAAAATACTTTGGTTCAAAAATCTATTTATTTGATTATTACCAAACTTCTCTCTTCATAAGTCTTATATTCAAAGTTGCTAAATTACACAAGATTCAGGGAGTTTGCTTTTGATGTCCATACATTTTGACTTGTCAACCCCCTAGTATGGGAGATCAAGTCTACTGTGAGAACAGTCATATGGTCATCAGTGTTTGATATTCAGGCAACATGTGATCAGTAAAAGATTGGTGGCCACTATTTTATGGTGGGCTTGCACAGGAACCGGTTACTCAAATTGTTTTCCTGTTATGGTAAAACATATAAGGGTTGATAAGTCATGACGTAATAGGTAATTGAAATTCTTAATAGGTAATTGAAAGTTATTCACCAACACAAAAAAAAACAGATGACCAAGAGAGGATTGATTCTCCTTTTGCATTTAAAGAAATTTTGGGTTGGCATTTTAAGAGAGGGTGACTTTTTTGACCTTGCAAATTGTGCTTTTTGTGACGAGTTTACCACATGCCAATAATGAATGCAAAAGTCTATTCAAGAAAGTAAGTCTTTACAAAACAAAAATGCATTTAGCAAAATAAATCTTCATATGACAAAGTCAGAAACAGACTAAATACTGGCACAGATAACTTCTAAATGTATTAAAAAAGCAAAATCCTATATCACTTTTAAACCTGTGTGAAAAACAATTCTCAACTCCATAGAAATGTAAAAGATGATAATGAAGGAGAGTAGGTCATGTCGTTCATGCACAGCATTTCCATTTCATTTGTTACAGCTCCTCCATTCAGTTTCTTTGCAAAAATAAATTATACTCTTGCTAGCAATTATTGATATTTTCAGTAAGCATTTACACTGAACAATGAAGAAACATTTCCATATCAATGATGCATATTAATAATTGCCTTGTGTTATAGCTAAAAAGAAACTCTACTGATTTAGTTATGAAATAGTATGGTATGACAGTTTATGGAAATTAAACAAGGGAAACTAATTTTTAGTTCATATTTTTGTTTTTATCTAAATAAATTAACATAAATATACCATCAGGAATTAGTCCTCTTTACAATACATTCAAAAATAAATAAATTTACATAAATATACTACCATCAGGAATTAGTTTTCTATACCATCAAGAATTAGTCTTCTTTACAGTGCAATAAGAAATATAAAAAAAATTACATAAACTTACCATCAGGAATTAGTCGTCTTTACAATGCATTCCCTTGTTTCACCCCCACAAGTCTTGGAGCCTTACTGCCCTACTAATATAGTACAAGAAATATGAATTGAGTGAGTGATACATATCCACACTTGCAGGTAGTGCATGCTTTGGTTACCTTCTGTATATCAAATAAGAGGCTGTTTGGTGCTATGTGAGATTGTGAATGTCAGATATGATATGATTGGTGGATTTGGATGAAATTAAGTCGGCAGTTGTTTTACCTCAAGCTCTTCAGTTTACAATTGCCAAATACTGCAATTTTCAGCTTTTTAGACACACCAAGGAATATAAGAACCCCACTGACTTAGTCAGGTATGCATCCATGACACTCAGTGCTTTTGGTTATTGTTGAGTCGTTCCTTGTATTTGTATTAGGCAAGCATCCCGGTATTTTAGCTTTCAGAATTTTTAAACTTTACTCTCTAGTTCCTTCATGTTTTTCAATATGCTGATCATATTTTCCAAAATCCCTCTACTTTTGCTGTGATATGGTTTGTGTATATTTTTTGTAAATTCCATGAATATTAACTGATGTTTTTCCTACACTGACTAAAAGTGCTATAAGTGATTTGTTTCTGCCATTTCAAGTACATATATATATGTTAACCTTATAACATTTCATTGTTGCTATAAGCTAAGTTTAATTATATTTTATTCTTTATCTTGTCCGGTTTTGGTTAGTAAAGTCCAGTAAGGAATTAAAATTACATTTCATTCCAGTTCATGGCAGTACCAGTGTAATTGTGTGGAGATTATTATCTTTCTTTCTTCCTCACTTATTGTTATGGTTAATATATTTACATTCCAGCCATATGCCTTCCAGTGTCTCACTATTTTAAACTCTGTACTGTTATTTTTTTTAAGGATTGTTTCTGGGTGTCTGTGTTTTGAAGCAGCACATCATTATGTTTTTGATAACAAAAAGTATGAATTTGCTGTTAACTGAAGGTTATTTGATATTAACTTACTTTAGCATTTGTAGTATCCGCACATTACTGGTATTGTGTTACATTGATATTTTGAAAGCTTATTTTTTTTTTTACATATACAGTATTGCATGTGCATTGGTGCTCTTGTTAAACAGTATATAAATTATGTCTAGCATTGTGAAGACCACCACTTTTTTGTGTAGGTTGTTTAAAAACCAAATATTTTCCCTGAACTTACATATGATGTTTGTAAGGACTGATCTTGAGATAAGAAATTTTTAAATACATTGTTAGTAATGGAGCTCCAATGTATCATCCAGATGATGGCTTCACTGATGTCTTCCCTTTCTGGTGCCACAGTCTTAAAATCTGCTGTTGTATCATTGATGATAGTGGAATTGAGGTGCTACCTTTTTCTTCTCTTTTTGATAGAATAAAACACCTCTACACATTTTGGAAACCTTTTCCCTGAAGGCTTGGTGTTCCTCACATGCAGTGATGTTTATGCTATGATCCCACACCATATAGTGTGTTTTCTTCTTCTGGAGCTATCTCTGACTACATTTAGCCTGGATGGAGGTATAGGCTGCATTGGTCATTACAATAGCAGTGGTTGGATACTAGTAGCTCTTCTAGTCACTTATGGGAGTCCTCTCTTGTTGATGAGTAGAGACTAGTCATTAGTTAAAAGTTCTGAGCACAGTTGTCCACATAATTAAAAATGAAAACTTAGCTTGGTAAGCATAGTTTGCAGAGACTCCAACCCTCTGCTAATTGGGACCATCTGTCTCCTACCCCTTCAAGTTGTTGGTCTTTCACACTGCTCACATGTAACGAGCAACAGGTATATCCTTTTCGGCCATGTGAGTGACTTGGCCATTATTATTATTACTCAAAAGATGAACTCTATTCATATGGAACAAGCCCACATGGGCCAGTGATTTGAAATTCAAGCTCCAAAGAATATGGTGTTCATTAGGAAGAAGTAAGAGAAGGTAATGGGAAATAAAGAAAGAAAGAAGAGATCTCTTCTTAAAATGATAAAAGGAAAAAATTAATAGATAGATAAAAATTTAAGTAAATTATGAATTACAAGAAGTCTTGTATTAGGGAAGTAATCCAGCGCATCCACGCTTGAACTTTTGAATTTCCAATCCAACGACATCCTCAGGGAAACTGTTCCACAGTCCAACGTTTTGGGGAGTAAAGGACTTCTGCAACTGAGAATTTCAACAGAGGCATATTTATTGCTGGTACTATTCAGTAAATCTGGTTGCTCTTGGCAGGAAGAGGGGATCAGGGGTTAACTGTGAATGTGAAGGATCACTGTTAAAATATAACTTATGAAAAATTAACAAATAAGAGACCATCCGTCGTTGCTCCAAATTCATTAACTGCTAATGAGTAAACTTATTGATGAGGAAATAGAAACCTGCACCACAAAACCACTCTATCTAAAAGAGATGAATCTCTAGCAGAGGCAGACATCCACACCAAAGAACAGTATTTTAGTAAAGGAAGGACAAACGACCTAAAACAGGTTGCCATGATTTTATCACTTATAAATATGAGGCCTCATGTACAATGCCTAAATTTCGTATGGCATTTGCTGACACTTTCATTAGATGTTTCTCAAAAATAAGATGGGGGAGTATAAGAGGTGAAGGAAATAAGAGGGAATATAAAATTTAAGCCAGTGGCCCAGCACTGCAACTTATGAGGTCATTCAGTGCTGAAAAAAGGTTTTAAAAGTGTAATAGGAGGAAAACCTTAGAGTTACCATTTGAAACTATTGTTTAGAAAAATTGGAAAGTAAGATGGAAGATAGAGAATAGGAACAAAGGTACAGTAAAAATAATAAAAGGGGTTGCAGCTAGGGGCTGAAAGAACACTAAATAACCTTAGGTAATGCCTACAGTGCAGCATGTGAGGTGCACTGATGGCACATTCCCCTGTTGGGTAGAAGTGGTGCATGCCATTTAAGTTTCATTGAGTTAACTGTTAATAACCGCTGGGTATAATTTTAAGGTAGCCCTCGGCAGCTTTCACCACCTGTAATTTAATATTGTATAATATAATTTTTAATATATTATAAAATGTTACATTTATAAGAAAAGTTGTTTATTTGTATATACTATACATAACTACCATTATCATATCCTCTTTTGTACTTGGGTATCAGAATACATTATATACCTTCATAATATATATATTAGTGGTTATGATAGTTAAGGTACTGTAATTATATAAATATATTTTTATACTATATGTTACATAAGAATACAGGATTAACTGACTTTAGCTATTAGTTAGAGAAACTTCACTTATTGAAATTACACTTATGGATGGAACAAGATTTTTAAAATTCAAATTTGTTCATTATATGATTCATAGACAGCTAATTTGATGTTTATTATTTACTAGAAGTTTGACAATTATAAAGAAAATAATCACCAAGATTTCAATCAGTTGCAAATCTAGAAAACTGTGATTACTCTATATGATTCTGTAAGTCATATTAAGTTGTATATATTAGAGTAAAGAACAGGCACTCGTATTATTCCAGGATTGAAATCTTCGTCTTTTATCATAAAGTTTATTCATAAATTTGTAATTCATTTTAATATAACTATCTAAGAAGGATCCTCTTTTTCTAAGGTCATTGAAAACTTCAATTATACTCAGGGATATATTGAGTGAACTTAAGAATATATAAATCTATTATTCATTGAATATAGTAAATGTAAATTGGCAGTGGTAGGGTTATACAGACTTAGCACTTGTATAAATACCAAATTTTTTTGTAGGTGTTATTATCAATTTTAATATATATGGTACATATATATATATATACTATACAGTCAACCCCTGT
>NC_061094.1:12047807-12231262 GCF_015104395.2 Macrobrachium nipponense | reverse complement strand
ACAGGGGTTGACTGTTATAGTATATTATATTATATATGTTACCATATATATTAAAATTGGATAATAACACCTACAAAAAAATTTTGGTATTTATACAAGTTGCCTAAGTCTGTTATAACCCTACCACTGCCAAATTTAAACATTTACTATATTTCAAATGCATAAATTACGATTTATTATATTCTTGAAGATTCACTCCAATAATATCCCTGAGTATAATTGAAGTTTTCAATGACCTTAGAAAAAGAGGATCCTTCTTAGATAGTTATATTAAAATGAATTACAAATTTATGAATAAACTTTATGATAAAAGACTAAGATTTCAATCCTGGAATAATACGAGTGCCTGTTCTTTACTCTAATATATACAACTTAATATGACTTACAGAATCATATAGAGTAATCACAGTTTTCTAGATTTGCACTGATTGAAATCTTGGTGATTATTTTCTTTATAATTGTCAAACTTCTAGTAAATAATAAACATCAAATTAGCTGTCTATGAATCATATAATGAACAAATTTGAATTTTAAAAATCTTGTTCCATCCATAAGTGTAATTTCAATAAGTGAAGTTTCTCTAACTAATAGCTAAAGTCAGTTAATCCTGTATTCTTATGTAACTTTTATATAGTATAAAATATATTTATATAATTACAGTACCTTAACTATCATAACCACTAATATATATATTATGAAGGTATATAATGTATTCTGATACCCAAGTACAAAAGAGGATATGATAATGGTAGTTATGTATAGTATATACAAATAAACAACTTTTCTTATAAATGTAACATTTTATAATATATTAAAAATTATATTATACAATATTAAATTACAGGTGGTGAAAGCTGCCGAGGGCTACCTTAAAATTATACCCAGCGGTTATTAACAGTTAACTCAATGAAACTTAAATGGCATGCACCACTTCTACCCAACAGGGGAATGTGCCATCAGTGCACCTCACATGCTGCACTGTAGGCATTACCTAAGGTTATTTAGTGTTCTTTCAGCCCCTAGCTGCAACCCCTTTTATTACTTTTACTGTACCTTTGTTCCTATTCTCTATCTTCCATCTTACTTTCCAATTTTTCTAAACAATAGTTTCAAATGGTAACTCTAAGGTTTTCCTCCTATTACACTTTTAAAACCTTTTTTCAGCACTGAATGACCTCATAAGTTGCAGTGCTGGGCCACTGGCTTAAATTTTATATTCCCTCTTATTTCCTTCACCTCTTATACTCCCCCATCTTATTTTTGAGAAACATCTAATGAAAGTGTCAGCAAATGCCATACGAAATTTAGGCATTGTACATGAGGCCTCATATTTATAAGTGATAAAATCATGGCAACCTGTTTTAGGTCGTTTGTCCTTCCTTTACTAAAATACTGTTCTTTGGTGTGGATGTCTGCCTCTGCTAGAGATTCATCTCTTTTAGATAGAGTGGTTTGTGGTGGCAGGTTTCTATTTCCTCATAATAAGTACTATTAGCAGTATGACTTGGGCCCACGACGGATTGTCTCTTATTTGTTAATTTTTCATAAGTTATATTTTAACAGTGATCCTTCACATTCACAGTTAATCCCTGATCCCCTATTCCTGCCAAGAGCAACCAGATTTACTGAATAGTACCAGCAATAAATATGCCTCACTGTTGAAATTCTCAGTTGCAGAGGTCCTTTACTCCCCAAAACATTGGACTGGAACAGTTTCCCTGAGGATGTCGTTGGATTGGAAATTCAAAAGTTCAAGCGTGGATGCGCTGGATTACTTCCCTAATACAAGGCTTCTTGTAATTCATAATTTACTTACATTTTTATCTATCTATTAATTTTTTCCTTTTATCATTTTAAGAAGAGATCTCTTCTTTCTTTCTTTATTTCCCATTACCTTCTCTTACTTCTTCCTAATGAACACCATATTCTTTGGAGCTTGAATTTCAAATCACTGGCCCATGTGGGCTTGTTCCATATGAATAGAGTTCATCTTTTGAGTAATAATAATAATGGCCAAGTCACTCACATGGCCTAAAAGGATATACCTGTTGCTCGTTACATGTGAGCAGTGTGAAAGACCAACAACTTGAAGGGGTAGGGGACAGATGGTCCCAATTAGCAGAGGGTTGGAGTCTCTGCAAACTATGCTTACCAAGCTAAGAGTTTTCATTTTTAATCATGTGGACAACTGTGCTCAGAACTTTTAACTAATGACTAGTCTCTACTCATCAACAAGAGAGGACTCCCATAAGTGACTAGAAGAGCAACTAGTATCCAACCACTGCTATTGTAATGACCAATGCAGCCTATACCTCCATCCAGGCTAAATGTAGTCAGAGATAGCTCCAGAAGAAGAAAACACACTATATGGTGTGGGATCATAGCATGAACATCACTGCATGTGAGGAACACCAAAGCCCTTCAGGGAAAAGGTTTCCAAAATGTGTAGAGGTGTTTTATTCTATCAAAAAGAGAAGAAAAAGGTAGCACCTCAATTCCACTATCATCAATGATACAACAGCAGATTTTAAGACTGTGGCACCAGAAAGGGAAGACATCAGTGAAGCCATCATCTGGATGATACATTGGAGCTCCATTACTAACAAAGTATTTAAAAATTTCTTCTCAAGATCAGTCTTTACAAACATCATACGTAAGTTCAAGGAAAATATTTGGTTTTTAAACAACCTACACAAAAAAGTGGTGGTCTTCACAATGCTAGACATAATGTTATGTACTGTTTAACAGGAGCACCAATGCACATGCAATATTGTATATATGTAAAAAAAAAAAACAAGCTTTCAAAATATCAATGTAACACAATACCAGTAATGTGCGAATACTACAAATGCTAAAGTAAGGAAGTTAATAGCAAATAACCTACAGTTAACAGCAAATTCATATTTTTTGTTATCAAAAACATAATGATGTGCTGCTTCAAAACACAGACACCCAGAAACAATCCTTAAAAAAAATAACAGTACAGAGTTGAAAATAGTGAGACACTGGAAGGCATATGGCTGGAATGTAAATATATTAACCATAACAACAATAAGTGAGGAAGAAGAAAGATAATAATCTCCACACAATTACACTGGTACTGCCATGAACTGGAATGAAATGTAATTTTAATTCCTTACTGGACTTTACTAACCAAAACTGAACAAGATAAAGAATAAAATATAATTAAACTTAACTTATAGCAACAATGAAATGTTATAAGGTTAACATATATATGTACTTGAAATGGCAGAAACAAATCACTTATAGCACTTTTAGTCAGTGTAGGAAAAACATCAGTTAATATTCATGGAATTTACAAAAAATATACACAAACCATATCACAGCAAAAGTAGAGGGATTTTGGAAAATATGATCAGCATATTGAAAAACATGAAGGAACTAGAGAGTAAAGTTTAAAAATTCTGAAAGCTAAAATACTGGGATGCTTGCCTAATACAAATACAAGGAACGACTCAACAATAACCAAAAGCACTGAGTGTCATGGATGCATACCTGACTAAGTCAGTGGGGTTCTTATATTCCTTGGTGTGTCTAAAAAGCTGAAAATTGCAGTATTTGGCAATTGTAAACTGAAGAGCTTGAGGTAAAACAACTGCCGACTTAATTTCATCCAAATCCACCAATCATATCATATCTGACATTCACAATCTCGCATAGCACCAAACAGCCTCTTATTTGATATACAGAGGGTAACCAAAGCATGCACTACCTGCCAGTGTGGATATGTATCACTCACTCAATTCATATTTCTTGTACTATATTAGTAGGGCAGTAAGGCTCCAAGACTTGGGGGGGTGAAACAAGGGAATGCATTGTAAAGACGACTAATTCCTGATGGTATAGAAAACTAATTCCTGATGGTAGTATATTTATGTAAATTTATTTATTTTTGAATGTATTGTAAAGAGGACTAATTCCTGAGGGTATATTTATGTTAATTTATTTAAATAAAAAATATGAACTAAAAATTAGTTCCTTGTTTAATTTCCATAAACTGTCTACATACTATTTCATAACTAAATCAGTAGAGTTTCTTTTTAGCGATAACACAAAGCAATTATTAATATGCATCACCGATATGGAAATGTTTCTTCATTGTTCAGTTTAAATGCTTACTGAAAATATCAATAATTGCTAGCAAGAGTAAAATTTATTTTTGCAAAGAAACTGAATGGAGGAGCTGTAACAAATGAAATGGAAATGCTGTGCATGAGTGACAAGACCTACTCTCCTTCATTATCATCTTTTACATTTCTATGGAGTTTGAGAATTGTTTTTCACACAGGTTTAAAAAGTGATAGGATTTTGCTTTTTTAATACATTTAGAAGGTATCTGTGCAGTATTTAGTCTGTTTCTTCTGAACTTTGTCATATGAAGATTTTATTTTGCTAAATGCATTTTTGTTTTGTAAAGACTTACTTTCTTGAATAAGACTTTTGCATTCATTATTGGCATGTGGTAAACTCGTCACAAAAAGCACATTTTGCAAGGTCAAAAAAGTCACCCTCTCTTAAAATGCCAACCCAAAATTTCTTTAAATGCAAAAGGAGAATCAATCCTCTCTTGGTCATCTGTTTTTTTTTTTGTTTTTTTTTTGTGTTGGGTGGAATAACTTTCAATTTACCTATTAAGAATTTCAGCCTTACCTATTACGTCGTGACTTAATCAACCCATATGTTTTACCATAACAGGAAAACATTTGAGTACCCGGTTCAGTGCATGCCCACCATAAAATAGTGGCCACCAATAATTTTACTGATCACATGTTGCCTGAATATCAAACACTGATGACCATATGACTGTTCTCACAGCAGACTTGATCTCCCATACTATGGGGGGTTGACAAGTCAAAATGTATGGACATCAAAGCAAACTCCCTGAAATCTTGTGTAATTTAGCAACTTTGAATATAAGACTTGTGAAGAGAGAAGTTTGGTAATAATCAAAATAAATAGATTTTTTTGAAACAAAGTATTTTTCAGTTCATGAAACACAAATTAAATAAAAATGTGTCTACAATACCCGTCCTTAGGTATTGCACATTGTGCCTGAAACCTGTATATCATACGTCCAATAATTAATATGCAAAAGGGCAACCCTGGAACCCTACAGACTTCCTCCTTAAGCGGAGATGTTGTCTAAAGATCATGACTGATGTTGCTTTCCCACTAGGAAATGTCAGCTTCCTTGTCACAAATATGAGCAGGGGGAAAGATGACTCCTGTACCACCTGTACATCCTTGCATACATGATGTCATGGATGACTTGTTGTTAACCTCACTATAGGAAATTATAGCAGATCTTTGGTTCCTCACTTAGAATAGGACGTTCCGCTTCAAAGGCAGCATTATTATGGAATCCTCAATACATTTGCTCTACTGGCTGCTGCCCCTTATTACAATGGGGATGGAGAAAGTCACATCTACAGACCATTAGTACACAGGTCAGAGAATGGAAGCTCTTTTATGCAACTTACCTGGATCTCGCTTGACCAAGGAGAATACAGCTGTTGGCTATCAACAGTAAGTTTCAAATGAGAAGAGAGTACCAGTCATCTTTCTTTCACATAGTATACCTTAAGGTGAGATGCTATTTTGTCCTGGGAGAGCTCAGAGAGTTACACAAAATCAATGAACAGACCACATATCCTAAGGAAAAAGCATTAAAAGACTAATCAGTGATTTACTTCAGGCAAAATAAGGTAACAGAGATTTGATGCTACCAAATTTTTCAGCCTTAGACGTTTTGGTGTCATGACAAATATTAAGGGTATTTCAATTAGAAAATAACAGTAAACTAAGATCAAAAGATACCTGTGAGCACTGAACATAAGAATCTAAGTCATATCATGAATTTACTTTTATCATAAAATGTTAGTTCCCTGTGAATAAACTGTCAACTTTAAATTCTCATGGACCTTGTTTACCTAATTCTCATGGACTACGTGAGCATCAGCCTAAGAGTAAAAAGTTGTGTCCTCAGAGTTTTTCAGAGTTCAGAATTAGAGGGAAAAACTGTTACAAATGCACTGAAGTCTATCATAAATTTCATCGTAAAATGACACAATATCCTTGTGAACAAACTTCTAAACATCCTGGACCTCACCTCCCTAATCCTCACTGACTACATGAGAATCAGCATGAGACACAGAGAGAAGTGTGCCTCAGAGATTGTCAGTGTTCAGAATTACATTCAAGTTGTTTCATAAATTTTATCATAAATATACAGTCTATATATATCATACACATACATAGCATATCCAAGGGGTTTGTATGTCTGCATTAAAATACTTATTACTTATTGTTATATTCAACATAACTTTTTTCATTTATTTTACTTTCAAGAGAAAATATATGTAAGTTATTTTATAGCCTATCATAATAGTATACTGTACACTACATCAAGAGCCTATATCAATGATTACTTTGATGCATCAATTGTGGTCTAATGTTTTTGATGGAAAAACAATTAAGTCACAAAATTAAACTGGAATAAAAAATCTTGAAAAATTTGAAATATTTACCAAACCTTATAAGCAATCAAAATAATTTTAATATCATTGATGCAAAGAGGCATACTTCTCAGTTAAATAAATAATTGTTCCTACAGTATTCAAAAGTTGGCTGTTACCATGAAAGAATGAAGAAAGTTAGTGCAAGATGAATAAATGATTAAACTCATGTTGTTAAAAAATGTTGATGACTTATGAATTTTGAGGCAAAGAACTAATAGTACATCTATACCTGCAGTTCCAGATGGGGCACACACTGCTGCAGTTATGTATTTTAGAAAAATAAATGACTGAGGGTATTCTGAGTCCAAATGTGGGGAAATATATAATTTATATGGGTTGTGATGAAACTAATCTAAATCAGTTACACTAAACATCCATTATGATAACAACGTAAGGAGTACACTACAGTTTCAAAATTCAGAATTCAACACCTTAAGGTCTGTGGCTGGTAACCCCAACATTATACAAATACTACATTACTCACATCCAAAATACACATTAACCTGACCTACTTATATGCACTCGACAAACTGAATGAAAAAGACATGGAGACACTTTGTACACAATGTGATGACAATGAAACACCTATAAAACAATGGAGAGACCTGCAGGACTGCAGTTCCCTGTACAGCAATCTGTGAATCAATTTTATAGGTCGACTTTAGAACTCATGACTGGAATATTCTGCATTTCAGTTCTCATGCAAAGATATTCTCCAAGAACACACATCAAAGTGATCGTCACCAGATTCAACAACCATACAGAAGGTTGTGATGGAAGATGCCCATTGTAAAGCCAGCATCCTATTAAATGTAGAAAATGTGCAGTCACGGTAAAATCGAGGCACTGTTTTGTACGCTGAACTATCTTCCATAACCCAAGCGACCTGCAAAAATATCTATTATTACATAACAGAACAGAAAATCAGCACATTTTGGAATAATTTAGCAGTATTATTATCAGCCCTCTAATTGACATAAACAAATCTTGAGAAATTTTTGTATATCATAAACCGCTTGCTTTACAAATATAATTTTTGCCACGCTTGATAGTCAGACTCACTCCTACATTCCAAATGTCAGTAACCCTTTAACAATTAAAAATGATATTGTTATAATACAATTAAGTTTGTTCATACTTACCTGGCAGATATATATAGCTGTATTCTCTGAAGTCCGACAGAAGTTTCAAAACTCGCGGCACACGTAGTGGGCGGCCAGGTGGTAGTACCCATTCCCGCCGCTGGGAGGCGGATATCAGGAACCATTCCCTTTTCATTCATATTTTCTAGTGCCACTGTCTCCTGAGGGGAGGTGGGTGGGCACTTAATTATATACAGTATATCTGCCAGGTACGTATGAACAAACTTAATTGTATTATAAAAAAAAAAAACAATAATCATTTTGTTCATGAAACTTACCTGTCAAGATATATATATACAGTGAGCCCTCGCTACTTCGCGTTCGACCTCGCGGATTCAACTACTTCGCGGACTTTTTTCATTTACGTATGTATACAGTAGGGCCTCGTTAATCACGGGGGTATAGGGCCCCAGAACCCCCGTGATAAGTAAATACCCGTTTATCCTGGGTACCCCCCACCCCCTGAAAATTGCTTTAAACCGCCTACTTTAAATAATAATTAACCCACCCAAGACCACGATTTCAATGTTTATAACTGCCTACTTTAGTTCAAGCACCAAAAATATTTTTCTTCAACTATCACCTTAAACTAAATTCAAGACAGTTTCAAAGTTATTCTTTCCTATCTTCAACTTCCCCTGCATCAGATCAGCAAACAAAATTATAATTACCTAACAATTCCTTTATTTCATGATTTGGCTGCTGCACCAAACTAAAAGTACATAGTATGTGAATGAAAATATTTATGATAAAAAACATGAATTACTGTAATGATTACAGCACCCAACTATAATATTAATGTATAAACAGCAAAATACAGCAATAAAAATCTAGTTTTGTCTTTTTGTTTACGTTTAGAACTCAGATGACGTTATTACCGAAAGAATTATTTTGGAAAACAATTTAGTGCTAAACGAAACTAATTTTTATTGGAATTATTATTATTATTAAATTTATACATAATAGTTTATGATATTATTATACAGTAATTCATATTTCATTGAGAGAGAGAGAGAGAGAGAGAGAGAGAGAGAGAGAGAGAGAGAGAGAGAGAGAGAGAGAGAGCACTTGTGACGAGAGTAACTTGAATAGCTTGAGATAGCAGCTTAGGACGAGAATAGCTTGAGAGAGCAGCTTGGGACTAGACTATCTTAGCTCTAGAATAACAATGAAATTTTTATTTTAAATATTTTATGATGATAAAAATAAATGAAACATGGATAGTGATAAGATATTCTCTTGCATACTGTTATAATATGAGATAATAATTGAGTCAACTATAAAAGTTGTATTGAAGCACAGTTTCGTAAATCACTGAAAGTATAAAAATATGGCAACATTTTTATTCTTTCTGGGACCCATCTTGTTCTTCTTACGATAATAATAGATCAGTATTATAGTTTTTTTTCTGAGAGAAGAGAGAGAGAGCGAGACGAGAGAAGAGAGAGAGAGAGAGAGAGATAGAGAGAGAGAGAGAGCAGCTTGTGACGAGAGTTACTTGAATAGCTTGAGATAGCAGCTTAGGACGAAAATAGCTTGAGAGAGCCGCTTGGGACTAGGACTATCTTAGCTCTAGAATAACAATGAAATTTTTAATAAATATTTTATGATAAGATAAATGAAACATAGATAGTGATAAGATATTCTCTTGTATACTGTTATAATATGTGATAATCATTGAGTCAACTATAAAAGTTGTATTGAAGCACAGTTTCGTAAATCACAGAAAGTATAAAAATATGGCAACATTTTTTATTCTTTCGGGACCATCTTGTTCTTTTATTTCGATAATAATAGATCAATATTATAGTTTTTTTTTCTGTAAGTGTAAGTGATAGAGAGAGAGAGAGAGAGAGAGAGAGAGAGAGAGAGAGAGAGAGGAGAGAGAGAGAGAGAGAGAGAGAGAGAGAGAGAGATTTTGCTATTTACATTCATAGTATTTGAAAATTTGTGAATGAGTTTTATTCTAAAAATGCAATTAGTCATGAAAAGAAGAAGAAATCAGTAATTAGCGAATCTTGCTCTAAGATAAAATTCGTGATTTCGTTAATTTTCCCGATATACGTAGCATTTGGGCTTCACAAAAAGTGAAGTGAAGTGATTTATGACAGAGTTTAGAGGATACTTACGTAAAAATACATCAGTATTTTGTAGAACGGTGACGTCACGGTGTTATATGTATTTTTTTCGTGAATGAATATACATTTATGATAAAAAAATAGTTACTGTACTGCTTAGAGTACCCATACTGTAATATTAATGTAAATCACATCAAAATAAAGTATCATTGTTCATTGTATATACTGTAAACATGTAAAGTGTATTTTTGTCTTTTGAAAAATGGATTCCCCAAGGAATTATTCCTTGAAGAGGCTTTTTATTATGAAGATATGCCAATAATATATAAGATTTGCATTTTATTATGAATATAGACAATAATATATAAGGTAAAAAATGGTTTTATTATTACGTTTGACGCTTTGTCGCCGATTGCAAACAACATACGATAATCTATGACAATTATCGTTTGTATGACTGCAGTGTTCAGAGAATTTGATAACGTATACCAAAACAATAATGAAGTTCGAATTGAAAATTTATGTTCTCCTAAATGTTATTACTACTGTAATTAAACTACTACTATTAACATTTCTAAAAGGTTAAGAATGACAAAGGTGCTGTGAAGTATAACTCAATGTTTACATTTCTGCTGGCCGCTCAACTACAAGTTGATGTCAATGACGTGGAATTATTCCATTGAATAGGCTATATATTTATGAGATATGCCAATAATATATAAGGTAGAATGTTTTATTACCTTTATTGTCAGTTTAATATCATAATGTGAATCTGTTCATGCATTTGTTGGTTATCGGAACCGGACGAGGCTTAGCCTACCACTGACAAGCCGGATGCTGTGATTCATACCAGCAATATATAGACTGAGAAGTGGTCCAAGGAAAAACCCGTGATTAACTGAACCGTTGATTCTGATCCGTGAATGCTGATCCGTGAATAACGCGGCCCCACTGTATATTAAAAAAGAAATATATCGCCGATTTTCTGAAAATTTCGAAATAGCCGCGATATATGAAGACCCCAAATATTTAGTTAATTTCCATTAATAATTAGTAATATCTGCTCTTACTGATGGTTCATTGCATTACATATGATTCATATAATTCAGTACAGAAAGAATAAAACACGAAAAGAGAATGTGATCATACGATAATTCAGTATACGTAGTAAAATTAAATCGAACATAAAACGCAAATCAGATGCAGTCTGACTTTGTCATATTTGAATGGTGTAAGGCTGCTGATGGCTACTACTACAAATGTAATGGATGTGCATCTTTCCAATGAATCTTTTGTATGTATACGTAGTACTGCATCCAATAATATTGTTTGTTGCAAAAATCACATCTCGAATAAGCGTACGTATCTTACAACAAAACAAGCGTAAAATAGCGTACATAAAGCATCTATAGTACCTTGTACATATTTGAATTTGTAACTACTATGTAGCATGTAAGACGGACTGTCATGGTTCCAAATGCTGATAGATGACGAATCAGCTCCCAAGTTTTGTAATCTAGCCTGTGATTGGTGTTTTGACCGCTTCTCCGATCCGCAGCAGCTTGGCTTGTCTCCGACCAGTAGCATCTTCTCGCGGCCACTTTGTTTGCCGCTCTCTCGCCCGGTAGATGCTGCTACGTTACTGTGTAACTTTAACCTGTGCTGTGCGTGACTGTTTGAAGTTGAACTTTTTGTTGAACTTTCTGTTTACGTAACCCCTGCAATGGCTCCCAAGCGTTCTGCTTCTGCTAAGGCTGGTAGTAAGCCTAAACGCCACCGAAAAATGATGACGATTGCTGAGAAGGTGACACTTCTCGATATGTTGAAAGAAGGCAGAAGTTACGCGGCCGCAGCCCGCCATTTTGGAGTGAACGAATCCACCGTTCGCTACATTAAGAAGGACGAGGCGAACATTAGAAAGACGGCTGCCATCACCTTTAGCAGGTCAGCGAAGCGAGTTGTTACTGCTCGTAATAAAACGATCGTCCGTATGGAAAGGTGCTTTAGCAATCTGGATTGCCGACTGCATGGAAGAAGAACTAGCCTTGGATACGAAACACCATCCGAACCAAGGCTTTGAGTTTGTATGAGAATTTTGCGGCAAAGGAACCTCAAGACGACGATGGCGACCATGCTGAAGACGAAGATGATGTACTAGATGAACCTCAAGCAGGGACATCCACTGATTCCCAGCCTCAGAAACAACGTTTTTCCGCCAGCAAAGGATGGTTTGCGAAATTTCAGAAACGCTTCGGCCTGAAAAAGCGTTTCCCTGCATGGCAAGGCTGCTTCCGCTGACACTACCGCTGCTGAAACTTACACGAATGGGACATTTAAGAATATTATCACTGAAGGTGGATACAAGCCCAAACAAGTGTTTTATATGGATGAACCGCTTGTTTTGTTTTGGAAGAGAATGCCGTCGCGAACTTTCCTGTTCAAAGAAGAAGCAAAGCCTCTGGCTTTAAAGCATTCAAAGATCGTGTTACCCTTGTGATGTGTGGCAATGCTGCTGGATTTTTGCTAAAGCCAGGGCTTATTTACAAATCGAAAAACCCTTGCGCTTTGAAAAATAAAAATAAGAATCTCCTTCCCGTGTACTGGATGCATAATTCAAAAGCATGGATTACGAAGATGCTGACCTCCAACTGGTTCCACCAGTGTTTTATCCCACAAGTCAGTAAATATCTCTTAGAGAAGGGCTTGCCATTTAAGATCCTTCCTCCTTACGGATAACGCTGGTGGGACACGCAACCTGATCTGTCGCATGAGGCATTTAGGTTGAGTTCCTGCCACCCAACACAACGTCATTAATTCAACCCGATGGACCAGGGGGTTATCAGGGCGTTCAAGGCCCTCTACACGAAGAATACCTTGGCGGACTCGTTGCGTGTGTGGATGCTGCCTAAGATGATGAGGATGAAACATTCAATTTGAAGGCGTACTGGCGGCAGTACACAATAGCCACGTGCCTGCAGAACATCCAGAAGGCACTGAAAGAATGAACCGGCTACTGTAATGCGAGCTGGAAGAAGTGTGGCCCCAGATTGTTTACGATGACAAGGGATTTACGCCTGCTGAGATTCAACACTCTGCAGTACGGAAATCTGTGCAGTTGGCTGCGATAATTGGAGGTGACGGGTTTGGCGACATGACGACTGAAGACGTCGACGAGTTATTGGACTGCCATTCCCAGCCGCTAACTGACGCAGACCTCGAAGACTTGACGAAAATCGGCCAGTGACGAAGACAGTGAACACAGAGAGACCCAAGAAATTGTCGAAGAAACGGGCTTAACATTAGAACGGCTTGCCAAGCTCTGCAACCTTGCGAAGGAGTTGAAAGAATTGTCGCAAGAGTGGGAACGAGGATATGGTTCGTTCTCTGCAATTCTGCAACAAAATCGATGAAGACATGACTCCCTACAGGATGCTCTTCGAGCGAAAAAAGAAGCAGCGGCAGCAACTTCCGATCACAATGTTTTCTTCCAGCTCGCAAAAAGAGCCAGTTCCTCCTTCGGAAGAAATTGAAGAAGTGTCCCAGGAAGAAGTTGAAGAGGTGTCCCAGGAAAAGACACCTCCGTCTGAAGAGACGTAAAATACTATCATTGGCTGCACAGTAGAAGACATCATCAGCTTCATCATAATCATTTCTACTGTGCAGCAAATTCATCGCCATCATCATTCAAGTTTTTCTTCAACTTCTTTCGTGTGAATACAGTAACAATCTTTATTTTTTTTATACTTTAATATTCTAACATTTTAATATTTGTGCCTGTTTTAGTTTAGGGTACTGTAGTACATGCATTAAGTGTTCTGTACATTAAAGGGTGGTTGTAACAGTACTACGTAAAGGGAGGGTTTTAAAAGTCTGAATATACAGGTTAAATAAATATGTAAATATGGTGTCCCTACTTCGCGGATTTTCAGCTATCGCGGCCGGGTTTGGAACCTATCTACCAGCGATAACGAGGGTTCACTGTAGCTGAATCCACCTTTGGAGGGTGGGAAGAGACAGAATAGGATTTTAGGAAACAAATCTATGTAGATGATAGACATCTTGGTTCCTTACCTGTTAGCATAGCTGACTTCGTGATTACTGTCACCCAAGCCTGCTTCTGCTTTATTAGAGTTGCCAGCGAGTAGAGACTGTAATGCTTGGTGCACTCTAGATGATCTGTCAACGGACGCGTGACCACAATATGACTAGACCCTATGACCATACATATGAGGGCAATGAAGCAAAAAACCACCACCTGACCGACTAAGCAAAACCAACTTTAAGTTAAACTAAACTATTGGAAGACCTCCTCGAGGATCTAGTCAACAACCAAAAAACGCAAAATAAAAAACTATACTAACCATTCTCTAGAGGATAGGATAAGAGCTACTTCCAGCCCCCAAAACTGTGTCTGCAGAAATGTATGGCCCTAGAGAACAGCAGTTCTCGCACGTCGTTCCTCACATCTCTCAAATAATGTGAGGCGAATACTGAGTTGCTCCTCCAAAAGGTGGCATCAATAATGTCCTTGAGTGCCATGTTCTTTTGGAAGGCTAGCGAGGTTGCAAACAGCTCTAACTTCATGAGCGTTCACTCGCAGGAGGGCTCAAATCACTCTTCGTTGCAAGATGAATGAGCTTCCTTAATATGTCCCTTAGGAAAAAGCCAGAGCATTTCAGATATAGGTAAATCTGGTCTCTTCACTGAACACCATAAATTACCCGAAGGACCTCTTACTTCCTTCGATTTTTGTAAATAAAATTTGAGAGCCCTGAGGACACAGGACTCTTTCTGGTTCTCGACCAACTAAGTCCGTCATTCCCTTGATTTCAAAGCTCTTGGGCCAAGGGTTGACGGGTTCTCGTTCTTTGCCAAGAATGTGGGAGGAATCAAAGAGCAGACAGCATTATCTCCTTTGAAGCCCACGTTCACTGATGGCTTGAATTTCGCTAACTCTCTTTGCCGTCGCCAGAGCATTTAGGAAAAGAGCCTTTCTAGTCAAGTTTCTAAGAGACGCTGCGTGGAGAGGCTCGAACGGACTTGACATCAGATGTCTTAAAACACATCTAAGTTCCAGGAAGGAAGCCTAGCCTGAACTATCTTTGTGGTTTTCAAACGATCTTAAGAGATCTTGAAGATCCCTGTTGTCAGCAAGATCCAGGCCTCTGTGCCAAAAGACTGCTGACAACATGCTTCTATATCCCTTAATAGTTGGGACTGCTAACCTCTGAACATTCCTTAGGTACAGAAGGAAGTCAGCTATCTGGCTCACAGAGGTCGTGGTAGAGGAAATTTGTCCCTTCCCTACACCAACCCCTGAAGGAAGCCCACTTCGACTGGTATACTGCACGCGATGACAGCCCTCCTTGCGTTGGCGATCGCTTTGACACTGATTTAGAAAACCTCTCGCTCTGGCCAACTTTTGTTTCGATAGTCTGAATGGCAGTCAGACACAGAGCGGTAGAGGTTTTTGTGATACCTCTCGAAGTGGGGCTGTTTTGAGTAAGATCTTCCTCCAGGGCAGTGTCCTTGGGAAGTCTACAAGGAAGGACATGACCTCCGTGAACCAATCTCGCAGGCCAGGCCAAAGTGGGGGCTATTAAAGTCAACCTCGTCCCCTCCTGATGCCGCAAACTTCCTGATGACCTCCCCCATGATCTTGAACGGGGGGAAGGCATACAGATCCAAGCCTGTCCAGTCCCAGAGAAGGGCGTCTATAGCTACTGCTCCTGGATCTAGAACAGGGGAGCAATAAAGAGGAAGCCTCTTCGTCCTCGATGTCGCAAATAGGTCTACTAGAGGACGTCCCCATATTTTCCACAGTTCGCGACAAACCTCCTGGTGCAGAGTCCATTCTGTCAGCAGGAGCTGATCCTGTCGACTGAGAAGTCTGCTCGGACATTCTGGACCCCTGAGATGAACTCGTAAGGATCGTTATCTGCCTCGCTCGCCCCCACAACAGATCTCTTTTGCTAGGCAAAAAAGGGGTCGGGAGTGTGTACCTCCCTGTTTTCTTAAATAGGCCAGGGCTGTGGTGTTGTCCGAGTTGACCTGGACTACTTGGTGTTCAACCTTCTCTTCGAAGAACTGGAGCGCTAGGAAAATCGCTGCTAGTTCTTTCAGATTTATGTGCCAGGATACCTGTTCCCCCCTCCAGGCGCCTGACACTTCTTCCCTCCTAGTGTTGCTCCCCAGCCCGAAGTGGACTCGTCGGAAAAAACACACTAGGTTGGGGCTCTGAAGTTTTAGGGACAAACCCTCTAGAAACTTGTTTGGATTGAGCCACCATCTTAAATGGCTCTTTACAGACTTGGAGATCATTAAGGTTGCTTCTAGATCCTGCTTGACCTTCCATTCCTCTGCTAGGAAAAATTGGAGAGGTCTGAGGTGTAGTCTCCCCAGGGAGACAAACTTTTCAGCGAGGAAATGGTCCCCAGCAGGACTCATCCAATCCCTCACCAAGCAAGTTTCCTTCCCCAGGAAGGCTGAAACTTTCTCTAAGCCTTGCTGCTGTCGTTCCTGGGACGAAAACGCTCGAAAAGCCACTGAATCCATCTGAATCCCCAGATATGCGATGGACTGTGTTGGGGTCAGTGTGATGGTAATTGCTTCAAAGCAAAGGGAGTTAAAAGGAAAGGAGAACGCATTTTCGAGAAGTTCAGCAGCAAGGATGCGTTAGCGCAATGTGTTGGACGGTACCTGTATCATGATGGTTCTAGAATCAGCAGGAGTGTTGTGGATCTCGTCGGGACGTGAGAAACGCCGCGATTTCTGATGCAATACCTCGTCTAGATTCATCTAAGAATGTCTAGAAACCTCGGAGTCTGTGACGCTCGCCGTAGGCTCCGCCCCCAGGATGCCGCATAAATACGACGGAGGAAGTAGCAGCAGGAAGAAGATATAGAGAGTGATCGTAGAAGGAAGAGATCGTAAAAGAGAGAGATCACCAGTTAGTCACAGAGCCACAGATCAGATTATCAGTGAGAGATCAGCAGCAGCAGAGATCTTCCGTGAGATACGAGAAAAAAGGAACCGACGAAGTATCAATCAAAGAAGAGTTGTTCGAGAGTTGGGGTTGGATATTGGTGGCTAGTCGTCTTCCGGTGTGGACGGCTGAGTTGTCTCTACATTGAGCAGACTTCGGAGAAGAAAAGGGGAGAGTTCCTGCCTTACGAATATACTAGTTTCTGCAATACGGAGTCAAGAGGACGTCTGCAATTGACGCTCTACTTTTATGAAGCCACCTCTTCGAAGTGCCAAACTGATCAGCAAGTATTCAAATTACCTCACTGTTTCCCCCAGTTCATGCAGTGTAAGATTCTGTCTGTTTATGTAAATAGGAGATACCATTCTGCATTTACCTTGTTAGTAAGCTTGTAAATAAACCTTTGTTGTGGTTAGTGTTTCTTTCTATTCGTATCCCAGTTTCAACTGTTGGTGTTTGATAAATTTTTTTTTATTTCATATTGAACCTGAAGCGGACCTCTCTCAGAGGCCGTAACATTGTGTCGACCTTTAACCAGGATATTTCGACACCGTAACATTGTCTCTGAGATCACAGGTCCGTAACATTTGTGGCGGCCTTGCCTAGGCTATCAACACTAACAGTTTGAAAAAGGGAGATATAGAAAGAATCAGGATGAGTGAGATGGTGAAAGAGTTTATTGAGTCAGGTAAGCTCCTAGGTCTAGAGGGGAATGATCTCCGTGAGTATGTGAGAAGAAAGAAAGAGAAAAGTATGAGAGAGATGAGAGAGCGGCTGAGAGAGAGGAAAGAGCAGCTGAGAGGAAAATGCAGCGAGAGAGAGAGATGTTGGTAATGAAATTTGAGAAAGGATGAAAATATTACGTATGTAGAATACGGTAAGAAGTTAGAAAGGCTGTTTTTTTTGATTGGTTAACTTCTGCTAAGGTTGAGGATTGATAGTTTTGAAGAACTTAGTGTTGTTAGAAAACTTCAAAGATAACATGCCCCCTGAGATTAAACTTTATATACAGGATAGGCGAGAAGTATCTTTTGCAGGAGCAACTAGGCTAGCTGACGAATATAGTCTAACTCATAATTTGAGTGTTAGTAAGAAACGAAATGATCCTTCGTCTGGTAGAATACAAAGCAGTAAAGGTTTCAGTCCTAGTAATAGCAATGCGAGTAAAAGTGACTATTCCTGTTATACATGCGGAAAACCTGGTCATATGTCTAAGGTTTGTAAGAGTAGAATGGCATCTAGTGGCTCAGAATTAACTTGTTTCCGATGTAATGGGAAAGGGCATTTAGCGAGGAATTGTGAGTAGAAAGGAAGGACGGTAAGAACCACCCAGTATCGCTAGTTAACCTTTCGTCAAGTAGGATGATGTGATGGAGAGAAACTAGGAAGTTTTTTTTGGCGAATTTCTGTCGGAAGGTGTAGTTTCCTCTCTTGGAGGAGTAGATTAGAGAGAAGTAGTCTTGCTTCGAGACACAGGGGCTGCTATCTCACTGATTCGGAAAGTGTGTGTGCCGAAACAGGGCAGAAATCAATAAGGAAGAGAAAGTTATGTTAGGTGGATTTCATAACACTTGTGTTCTTTGTCCTTTGTTGAAGTTGAATTTAGAAAGTCAGGTAGTGCAAGAGAAGTGAAACTTGCCGTTGTGGACAGTTGCCCGTTGTTGAAGGCGTGACATTATTGTCGGTAATGACTTAACTTTATCCAAGAATGTGAATCCTGTGTGAGGAATATTCCAGTGCCTGAAATGGTAGTAACTAGGTCGGGTTTAGATACAGTCGTAGACTACGGTCATAATTTGTTCGTGGATTCGAACGAGTGTAAGTTCGTGGATTCGAAAGTGTGGACGTTCGGGATTCGAACGTAGTGAGTTCGTGGATTCGAACGAGTGTGTGACAGAGGTAGCGAGGTTGATCTTGGCATGAAAGTGGCTGAGAGACCTAACTCTATCGTTGACAGTGAGAGCCCAAGGGGAAGGCGTAGCTGTCGAGAGTAACGTAGTAAATGTACCAGTATCTAGTACTAGTTACGGTGATGAATTAAGCTCTAACGTTTTGGATAAGGATGAGCTAGTCAAGTTGCAGAAAGAGGATGAGACACTAACCCGAATTTTTGAGTGTGAGCTGGATGATGATCTCGATGTGTGTAACGAAACTTTTTGTGTAAAGGAACGAAGTTTTTGTTGTATGTTTGTCCTAAGCCAGGTAGTGAAAGGGGCGGGGAATCACAGGAAAAAATTTGTAGTTTCTAGGAAGCTCGTGAAATTTAGTTTTGAAGTTAGCATATGATAAGCAAGGACATTTGGGGAGTAAATAAAACTTTCAAGTGTATTAGTAGGGCTACTTTTGGCCTAAGATGAAAAATGATGTATGTTTTAAGCTGTCCTGAATATCAAATTGCAGGGAAACCGATTCAAGTAATTCCCAGAGTTCCGTTGTGTAATATTCCTCAGTAGGCGAATCCTTTTGATGATGGTAATTATAAATATGTTTTGGAACTTTGTCTAGAAGTAAGGGTAGAGATGACTGCATAAAACTAATCTGATTATTATAAAAAAAATTTAAGAGATGTTTGGCATCTAGTGGAGGAGAACGGAAAGCGCTTGGCATTTAGCGAAAGAAAACCCGAACGGAAGTCAAGGGGAAACTAAAGAGGAACCTTATCTTAGAGCCAAAGAGAGAAGTTTGTGTGTAAGAGATAAACTTTTAGTACCAGTCTCGAGAGAAAGTCCATCTTTACCTTATAAATATGAAGGTCCTTTTTCAGTTTTAGAGAAGATGGGAAAAAATATATATCATAGAATTAATGTGGGTAAGAGTAGAGCAAAGTCAGTAAACGTAATTTTGCTTCAGAATTATAAACAACGCCCGTGCCATGGCCTCCGCCAGTGTAACAGTGTTACTGAGTGAGATTAGTTTTGAGAAAAAAACACAAGAGTATTTTAGTATTTATAAGTTTTAAGCAGAGTTCAGAAAACGGAAGAAGTAAGGAGAGAAGGATAATGTATTAGCTGATAGCCTCTTTAGGAGATTTCTCAGATGAGTAGCCTAATAGCCGTTTTCTGATAAATCGCACGAGTGAGTGTGTGAGTGGGGAATGTGCGTATTACTGTATTAAAGCTTTATGCAGAATTGTTTTCTCCCGCTGTTTAACTTTTGCTTCTCTTTAGAAAAAAAAAAATAAATCAATTGCTTTCATTTTTTTCTCTTTTAGGGGGGCGTGTGATGGCAGCAAGGAGGCGTTAGCGCAATGTGTTGGAGGTACCTGTATCATGAGGTTCTAGAATCAGCAGGAGTGTTGTGGATCTCGTCGGGACGTGAGAAACGCCGCGATTTCTGATGCAATACCTCGTCTAGATCATCTAAGAATGTCTAGAAACCTCGGGAGTCTGTGACGCTCGCCGTAGGCTCCGCCCCCAAGGATGCCGTATAAATACGACGGAGGAAGTAGCAGCAGGAAGGAGAAGATATAGAGAGTGATCGTAGAAGGAAGAGATCGTAAAAGAGAGAGATCACCAGTTAGTCACAGAGCCACAGATCAGATTATCAGTGAGAGATCAGCAGCAGCAGAGATCTTCCGGAGATATGAGAAAAAGGAACCGACGAAGTATCAATCAAAAGAAGAGTTGTTCGAGAGTTGGTTGGATATTGGTCTAGTCGTCTTCCGGTGTGGACGGGCCGAGTTGTCTCTACATTGAGCAGACTTCGGAGAGAGGGGAGAGTTCCTGCCTTACGAATATACTAGTTTTCTGCAATAAGGAGTCAAGAGGACATCTGCAATTGCCGCTCTACTTTTATGAAGCCACCTCTTCGAAGTGCCAAATGATCAACAAGTATTCAAATTACCTCACTGTTTCCCCAGTTCATGCAGTGTAAGATTCTGTCTGTTTATGTAAATAGGAGATACCATTCTGCATTTACCTTTGTTAGTAGTTTGTAAATAAAACCTTTGGTTGTGTTTTATTGTTTTTTCTTTCTATATTCGTATCCACCAGTTTCGAAACTGTTGGTGTTGATAAATTTAAATTTTTTTTTTTATTATTTCATATCCGAACCTGAAGCGGACCTCTCTCAGATGGCCGTAACATTGTGTCGACCTTTAACCAGGATATTTCGACACCGTAACATTGTCTCTGAGATCACAGGTCCAAGTAGACTGGCTGGGAGTTAACCCCACCTGACCACCCTTCCTAGAAGAACGAGTTCTAAAGAAAGGGGGCCCAAGCCCGTGAGAGACTAGAAACAATCGGATATCTAAAAACTCAGCCGTCTGGGTTGAAACACAATGATATGTGTCCAGATTCATGACCGAGGGTTTGTTCCGTGTATGAACAAAGGAACATTTACATTAAAACTGGGGAAACAGCAATTTCATCAATTTAGGAATATTCATGACATCTAGGGATCTTTTAAGGGCAATCTTGAAAAGAAAGCTGTACACAAGAGCTACTGTGACTAGGTAAAGGTGGTGTATTTTTCATGGTAAATATTTTCCTTGATAAAAAAATAGTATATAGAAAAAGCAGAAAGCTGGTATTATCTTACATTACTGACAAAAAAACATTAAGTACAGGCAGTCCCTGGTTATCGGCTGAGGTTCTGTTCTTGGCGGCGCGCTGATAAGCGAAAACTGCCATTAACTGAAACTCGGCAATTTATGGCACCAAGTTGGTCAATGGCACCGAACAACCGGTTAATGGAGCCTCTGTTATGGTATGTATGCTGCCATAACTCTATTATCGGCACCTTATGGTGCTGATAACTAAAACTCTGGCCTGTTATGGCGCCATAAGTTGCGATTTTACAGCACTAGACAAGTGCCATAAAACCTGGATCGACATTAACTGAGACTGCCGATAATCGGGACTGCCTATAGCATTGGCAGTAACAAACAAAAAAAAGCTCTTTAAAATTCCCTTTTTAAAAATTGGCACTGCATTAACACTGCCTCTAAATGCAAATGATCACATGCAGTTTACATAATCACTACATACCCTGTCAAAGCATTAAGGATGAATGCTGCCATGACGGCACGGCCATGAACCTCTTTGATCTGGAGCTCCTGTAAGTAAATGAAAAATCTGAAAGTCCATGTCTATACACACACCTACCATTTGCAACATACGTGAATTGTGGTGGCCATATGTTGGCTGTTCTAGGTTGAACATATGAAATATGAAATTTGTAATGTAAATTACAGTAAAATTTTACAATGGATATAATTTTTTTTATTTAGCAGTCCCTGTTCACACATTCACTTGATACTAATGGTAACTCCATCTCACTGAAGTTCTTCTGTGATTGGGGGGATTACTTTTACCTTGATGTACGTAATGTTTGGGTGCACTGTCTCAAAAGTGAATTTAGAAAATAAAATAGAAAGTGAACAGGTATTGTAAGTAACCATAAGAGATTCGTTAGACTCTTGGTAAACTGTGTGTAGGTCTGGTGTCGGCAGTATTTTCAATCTTTTGTATGGTAGACAAGGCTTCAAAGGAGGTGAAAAGCATGTAGTGATGCTCATAAATTCCTATATAAAATTGACAACTGTCTGAAAACAATTAGTTGTTTTTGCATATCCAAAGAAAATAAAGTAACTGAATACTAGCTACCCTGGGCTTGATGTTCATTGTTAATATTTGTGATGACCTATTCATATTCATAAAGACGTTTTAAGTAAAAATTTATAGGGAAATTATTGTTTAGTTAGTGTAAGTATGATGATGATCATCATAAACTAAATGACAGGGAATGAATACTGATTGTCAATTTGTTTAGTTAGGTATTGTCAACAGGAATGCGCTGACTGTAAAATTTTGTAAATAAAATTAGTAGCAAATAAATCTAGTTTAGTATTGGTTGTACAATTTACCTCCCCCCTTAATTCCTAAAAAAATAAAGCACCACAATACCATGGTAACAAAGCATCAGATACTGTACTAAGAGTTGTGTTTATTCACTGAATGTGGTGATTGAAATTTGTGATAAAAAGCTTACGATCATGATAAATGACACATATGTTCTCATAAAGCTGTAATATATAACAGTGAAATATAGTTAACCATATATTTCACGCAGTACATTCCAATAATTTCAGCTTACGTCAGCACAATCCTGTGAAGAAAGCAGGGTTTTTTTTTCCTTAGGTATAGTACATAAATCAGAAATTTATAGTAGTATGTATACTGCATGGTGGAAATTTGTCAACCAGTAGCCAATTTCATACAAATTCCTGAGCATCCAATTCAAGTAAGTCAAATTTTAAAAAGTACTGAAATTGTGTAGAATAATTGTTATAACAGAGCTCCGTGCCTGAAGATGAAAGTTGACTCACTGACAGAAAAATATCTCTAAAACAGCAGAAAAGATCATCTGATCCCATACCTGATACTTGAATACACTGTCAAGTGATCGATGGTGGCCAGTGAGAAGGTCTAGAATGGCAATCCATAATCCCAGTCCGACGTAATACACAGCCTAAAATATACAACTTATTAGAAAACTTAATGATTATCACAATCAAATATGGCACTGACATTTCTTTCAAGAATAACTACATCTCTTTCCTAACCAACTTGCAATGAACACTATGCATAAATAAAATATATAAATTTTCATAATAGTAAAATTCATTATTTGGATATTTACCTACTGTTAAAGATAGCTTATATCTCGGTGGCAACAGGCAAGTCTGCATTCAAACATTAGAAAAGAACGAATGGCTGCCTGGATTATTGTCTAGTAGTGCAGCTAGACAAAATTGCTCTTTCGGGAAAAGACTACTACTACCGGACTAAGGGCTCTACCATTTGAGATGTGACTATATTTTAGTGAGCAACTTGGAGCCAAATTGCATTTCCAGTGCACAACATTAATCACAACCTCATTCAACAAAATTACATTTTTTAAATAGTACAAGGCAAGGAGATAGAGAAAACAGAAGAATCACTTCTCCCCCCTCAATCCCTAGTACCATGTTGTGGCAGGATAACAAGCTTAAAAGCAAGCACCAAATCCCCCCCACATAAACTTAATCTATCTGGCTACCAAACTCACCCTCAATCACACTTTCCTCTTTACACTACAGAATACAGCAGGACAATTGACCCATTCCGACCCTTGAACTTCGTTCGGTTTCGACAAGGCATCTGCTAAGACATTGTGATGGCCCAGGATAAACTGAGGGACCAACGTAATCCCCGTCTTCTGCCCAACACAGGATTAATCGCGCTTCTTGAGTGAGAAGGCCCGACTGTGTGCCACCTTGGTTTCTTAAGTACGAGACTGCTGTGGTGTTGTCGACGAAGATCGCGACAACCGACTCCAACAGTTGATCCTGAAATGAAAGAAGGACTAAGTACACTGCCCTTAGTTCCTTCCAATTTATTGACATGATCCTCTCTTCCTCTGACAAAAGGCCCGAAGCGGCTTCAGAGCCCAGGTGCGCGCCCCAACCTTGATCCGAGGCGTCTGACCAAAACATTAGGTCCAGCGGAACTGAAAGAAGAGATGTCCCTGACTTGAGACGGTGAACTTGCATCCACCAACGGAGATCCTTCCGACATTGTGGAGAGGAGGCGACTATCGTGTCTTCGGACACGAAATCCCACGACTGGCGAAGTGTCGACTGAAGGGACCTCATTCTGAGACGACATCAGGGAACCAGTTGGATGAGGGATGACAACTGGCCCAGGAGAGTCCTCCAAAGAGAAAACTGGCTGCATTATGGAGGACAAAAATTCTTCGACCAGACTTAGAAGCTTGTCTATCCATTTTGGAGTGGGAGAAGCCCTCAAAATCTGGGAATTCAAAATAAACAATCCACAGATAAGTCATGATCTGGCAAGGGATTAGACTAGACTTGTCGAAGTTGATATGAATGCCCAACTCGACACAAAAAGACAGAACTATCCCTCGACCAGAGACATTTCTCTAGAGATTAGGCCTGGACTAACCAATCGTCCAGATACTGAAGCATCCTTACATTTAACTGATGCAGAATAGCCGAAACAAGAGCCATCACCCGAGAAAAGACCTGTGGAGCAGTGGTGAGGCCGAAACAAAGGGTCTTGAACTGGAAAAACTCCTAGTCCGTGTAAAAAACCAAATGTAAGGTCTGCTCTTCGGATGGATGGGGATTTGCAGATAAGCATCCTGCAGATCGATGGAAATCATCTGGTCCTCCATCCTGACGGATAAAAGAACAGTCTGAACAGTCTCCATTCGGAACTTAGACTTTAGAATGAACTTGTTCAAGACCGAAAGATCTATGATGGGGCGCCAGGCACCCGAGGCCTTTAGAACTACAACACCCATGAGTACAACCCAGGAGGAGGAGGAGCTCGATCTATGGCATCCTTCTCCAAGAGAGCCGAAAGCTCCTTCTCCAAGGCTTGACCTGATTGAGTGCGGGGAATATACAAACTCTATAAGCTGGTGCCACACACTCTCTCAGCTAGTGCAGGGAAGAGGCGATCATACTGAACAAAGATTCAGTACAGATAAAAATCCAACAATCTAAACAGAGACTTGGACATCAAACCTCACCTCAGCATATCCAAAGAACTCTGCCAGTCTCAAGAGTGTCTCTCAAAAGAAACAATACAGGCAATGAAAACCAAATCTTTAACAAAAGATGGTTTGTGCATCAGTAAAGAACCTGTACTATAAGAGGCAGTATTCAGCAACTTAAAAGAAAAAAAAGAGCAGGAAGACAAAAGCTGTCACACTGAAGCTTTGTGAGCCATGGTATGAGAAAACTTAGGAAATGTGCTCTAATTGAAAGGGAATACTTGGGTTCTTCTAATACTTACTAGGCACCAAAATACTCAAAGATAGTCTCTACATGGCCTCTTTCCTCCACTAAATAAGGATAAAGCAAAGTACAATGCTCCAGCAAATGACAACACCAAAGGAGATTCCTCGGATTCAAACTCTTTTCACCCAAGGAGGAGCTGGGGCAACAGCAGGCAATATCAGCTAACAACCAGTAATGAATCAGCCACTCGATGAAAAGGAAACATTCGAAGTGACTCACCTGAGTCAACACAAGTCAGCTGAGCAAAAGAAAATGAAGCGCCATCAGGTGACAAAGAAAATTGGAAAGGTAGGGAGGAGGGAGAAAAGGAGCGACAACTGACACCCCCGTCTAATCCATATTCTATAAGCGATTCAACCGATTTGAGAGCATTCTCATACAACACATCCTTAAAAAGCAAAGTAACTAAAATAACATCTAGCTTGGAAACACCAGAAGATACAGTAACCATGGTAGAACTAGAAAAAGAGAGGAATAGCAGACAAGGATTTAGAATGAGAAGTAGCAGAAGAAACTGTTTTAACATTCAACTGAGTCCACATCAAAATAAGCACAACCGACTGCAGACACATTACGTATTATTAATAACACTGTCGATACCTATATAATTAGTCCTATCAGTGCTATCAATTTCACTACTAGATGCTGATGGCAGCAGGAGTCAAATATGGTGGGAAGATGTGTTTATCAAAATTATCTTTCAGCTAACACATTAAACAAGACTCAGAGAGTCAGGACGATGTGGAATAACAAGAGGGCAGGTGATGGAGGGCATAGAACCACACCATCCTAAGAAACATGGAATTTTTATTCTAAAATTAATATTAATAATACTTACCTGTATAATTTATCTAGCCCTAAATCCCCAAAAACCGCACCAAAATTTACCACTTTGGCAACCCTGTTACCTCCTATTCTGTCCGCCAGTTGGCAACACTGTCGTTGACAGACAAAAACCTTCCCTCAAATCAGTTGTGATAGGCAGATCGTGGGGTAGGATGGGTGGGACTAGATAAACTTATAACAGGTAAGTATTATTAATATTAATTTTAGAATAAAATTCCATATTAATAAACATTACCTTAATATAATTTATCTAGCCCGATTAACCACATTGAAAAGGAGGAGGGAATCGAATACAATTTCCCCTTCGGACAGAATGGAGAAAACAAACGAAGAAATATATATCATAGGCAGTCAAAACTCAACCAAAGGTCTAAGATACTAACAACTCAAAGTCTCCTACCATAATGCCACCAAACTGCGGTAGCACAGGACAAGGAGTAAGCTGCATAGTCAGTCCGTCTGTACTAAAGTCAGGTGACCGACCTGGTGACCAGTCAGACGAATTGCGGACAGCAAGGCTGCACCCTGAAGACTATCAAGCACTATTCTTTCCCTAAAGGATGAGTGTCTGGACTGTCTGGGCGATTCAAAGCTAAGCAAACCTTGGGGGGTGTATCAACGCAACCCGACGTCGCCAGCAACGAATCGGCTCATGAGCAACTCCTAACTCGAGCTTTCTGGTGCCAAGAGAAAGGAGCGCGGAGCAAAAAGGCGATTCAGTCCCGAAGGACGAATGCCTGACAGTCCAACCTGGTCATGTTACACGATCATCGGGATGTATCAACGCAACCGACTTCGTCAACAAGAAACTCAGGGCTACTAAATGTCGCCTGATCTCACACGAGTGTCTGACTCCGAGAAAAAACAGGTGAGACAAAAAGTAGATGGGTGAGCGAGTCACCAGATGACAGCAGACGATCCATCGACTAATTCCCTGTCCAGGACAGTGGAATCCTGCTTTTTTTTTTTTTTGAAGAAGCAGGAGTCGTCAGGACAAGCGAACCAGTGGCTAGTCCTAGGTCAGCATCGACTCTGGGAGAAGCGTAGTCGCCAGTGCCGACAACCCAGTGGCTGGAACCATTTCACACTGACAATGGAAGCAGCATGAGTTGCCAAGCAGTCAGTCCTTTGTCATCAACAACACCTAAATACCAAACTGCCTAATTCCCATTATAACTACGTCAAAAAACTGCCATGGGTTATAATACAAAAACAAAAAATATATACAAACAACAAAAAAATTAATGAATAATATACAGGTAGCAACCAAACGTAAAACAGGAAGACTACCTAATTCTCCTGTCTGACGACCTCTCCTGCCATCACCAACGGGCCCAAAGAACGAAGGTCGCCTAGAACTAGAGAAATATCCCTCAAGTAAAAGAGGCAAAAAACAGAATTAGAACGCCAAGTCGCCGCCTCAAGCACCTTGGCGGACTGAGACGTTCTTGCAAAAATAAAAGCTACTGTGATTTAGCAACTGCTCTTAATACTGTGTGCTCTTCGGCGTCTGGTCTTCCCCACCAGCAGACCGAAACCACCAGTTTAACGATCAGATCTCTGAGAAAAAAGGATACACCATTCTTTGAAATAGGTCTCTGACAATTTGGGCATTTCGGGGTGAAACAAACAGATGACGGGGACGACCCTGAATGTCCTTCATGCGGCGTAAATAGCATGAGAGCGCCCTAACAGGGCAAAGAAACTAATTCCTCATTTAAATTACCAACAAAGTCGACCAGCGACTTCAGTACGAAAGACCTGGGAATGGGATTATCAGACGATTCAGTCTTTGCGACAAATTCAGGAAGGTATGACAAAATCATGTCTTGTCCAGATCTGGCAACCAGAAAAAGTGTGTGCTTGCAGTTCACCCACCCTCTTGGCTGTAGCCAGTGAGACAAGGAAAAGTGTCTTAGAAGAGAGGTCCCTAAAATTTGGCAGAATCAGAGGCTCAAACGGAGGGAACCTTAAGGCTTGAAGGACTTTGTTAACGTCCCATGTCGGAGGCGAACACTGCGGCCTGGGTCGAGATAGGGAAAAAGATCGAAGTAAATCTCTAATGACATAAGATGAAGAGATCTCAGGGAGCCTTGCCTTAAAAAACATAGGAAAGCATAGACCTATAACACTTAATGCACGAAGGTGACAGGGCCCTGTCATGATGTAAATGAACTAAAAACTCCGCTACTTTTTCGGTAAGGAAGGTCTAGAAATTGAATGTCCTTGAGACTTACACCAACGTCTGTAAACCGACCATTTAGCCTGATAATTTACTTCGGTTGATTGCCGTTCTGGCAAGAGCCAACTGTCGCGCCACACTCTGGAGGAGAACCCTTCGTGCTTGGAGAACCTCCTGACAGTCTCCAGGCATGAAGATGAAGCATGTGGAGCCTCTGATGGAACCGATGAAAATGGGGGTTGTTTGAGAAGATCTGGTCTCTCTGGCAGGCGAATGGGGGGTTCCACCAGTGCTTCCAGAAGGTCGGGAAACCACTCCTTCTGTGGCCAGAAGGGGGCGATCAAGGTGAGATCCAGACGCTTGGTTGCCCTCACTTTGTTGAGGACTGACCTCACCAGAGAGAACGGAGGAAAAGCATAGGCTTGAAGTCCCTCCCAGTCCTGCAAAAGAGAGTCTGTCCCGGCACTCTGAGGAGTCTGGTAAGGGGCGAAGAATATCTGGCACCGAAAATTCAGTGGGGTGGCAAACAGATCGACTGTGACAGGCCATTTCTTCCTGAGGCTGTCGAAGACTTCCTGGCAAAAGTGTCCACTCCGACCCTTGAACTTCGTTCGGTCTCGACAAGGCGTCTGCTAAGACGTTGTGATGGCCCAGGATAAACTGAGGGATCAACGTAATCTCCCCTGTCTTCTGCCCAACACAGGATTGATTGAGCTTCTTGAGTGAGAAGATCCGACTGTGTGCCACCTTGGTTTCTCAAGTACGAGACTGCTGTGGTGTTGTCGACAAAGATCGCGACAACCGACTCCAACAGTTTGTTCCTGAAATGAAAGAAAGGCATAGGTACACTGCCCTCAATTCCCTCCAATTTATTGGACATGATCCTCTCCTCCTCTAACCAAAGGCCCGAAGCGGCTTCGGAGCCCAGGTGTGCGCCCAACCTGATCCGAGGCAGTTCTGACCAAAACATAGGTCCGGAGGAACCGAAAGAAGAGATGTCCCATGACTTGAGACGGTGAACTTGCATCCACTAACGGAGATCCTTCCGACATTGTGGAGAAGAGGCGACTATCGTGTCCTCGGACACGAAATCCCATGACTGGCGAAGTGTCGACTGAAGGGACCTCATTCTGAGACGACCTCCGGGAACCAGTTGGATGAGGGATGACAAATGGCCCAGGAGAGACCTCCAAAGAGAAACTGGCTGCGTTACGGAGGACAAAAATTCTTCGATCAGACTCAGAAGCTTGTCTATCCGTTTCTGAGCGGGAGAAGCCCTCAAAATCTGGGAATTCAAAACAATCCCCAGATAAGTCATGATCTGCAAGGGATTAGATTGGACTTGTCGAAGTTGACACGAATGCCCAACTCGACACAAAGAGACAGAACTATCTCCTCGACCGGAGACATTTCTCTAGAGATTCGGCCTGGACTAGCCAATCGTCCAGATACCGAAGCATCCTTACATTTAACTGATGCAGAATAGCTGAAACAGGAGCCATCACCCGAGAAAAAAAACTGTGGAGCAGTGGTGAGGCCGAAACAAAGGGTCTTGAACTGGAAAACTCCCAAGTCCGTGAAAAACCGAAGGTAAGGTCTGCTTCTTGGATGGATGGGGATTTGCAGATAAGCATCCTGCAGATCGATGGAAATCATCAGTCCCCCCTCCTGACGGATGAAAGAACAGTCTGGACCGTCTCCATCCTGAACTTGGACTTTAGATGAACTTGTTCAAAACCGAAAGATCTATGATGGGGCGCCAGGCACCCGAGGCCTTTAGAACTACAAACATCGAGAGTAAAACCCGGGAGAAGGAGGAGCTCGCTCTATGGCATCCTTCTCCAAGAGGGCCGAAAGCTCCTTCTCCAAGGCTTGACCCCTGATTGATGTGAGGGGGGAATAACTGCTGAACTCGATGAGGACGATTGGAAAGTGGAGGTCTGGAAACAAAAGGGATCTCGTAACCTTCCTTCAGGACCTCCACCACCCAAGCATCCACCGCTCTCCCCTGCCAAGCTGACCGATGGCGGGAGAGACAAGCTCCTACTGCGGTCTCCAGGCGAGGTGATGACTCCTACTTCGAAAATTCTTACGCAGAGACAAGGAAGAAGAAGAAGAAGAAGAAGAAGGTCCTCCTGGAGGTTGAGCTCTTTCTCTGCCCTTAGAGCCACACCAAGAACCTCTCCCGCGTTTCAAAGGGTGAGCACCAGAGGGATGAGAAGTAGAGGCACCAGCAACCTGAGATGTACTCTGGAAAAAAAGAGCCAGAAGGAGGTTGTTGGGCTGGAGCAGAAGGTACAGATCTGTCCTAAACTTACGCTTCTCCCCTTGAAGGAATGGGAGGAAGACCAGAGGAAAAGCTCTTGATAAGGCCCAGTGAGCTTGGGAAGAGGCATCACCTTGATGTTCCTTCAAAACCTCAGAAAGCACAGAAATATCGAAAAGGAAATCGCCAAAAGGAGAAGAGGACAACAGACGGGTCTCTGAATCTCCGATACAGAGGAGGGTAACTGCGACAAATACAGGTTACGCCTTAGAGAAACAAGAAAGGCCTGCATTGAAGCAGCAAGCTCGTTCTGATGTACAGAAGCGATTGAAATGGATGAGCAGAACTTTTCTCAAAAAGAGGAGATCAGGAGGAACAAACCCGGAGTCCTTGATATACATTAAAAGCCCTGACGAGGACCACATATTGAAGGATTGAGCTTCTTGTAAGGAGCTCATAAACAGCCTCCATAGCAATAAATGACAATTTGTCGAAAATTGCATTTTTCCTAACTATACAAACCTGAGGTCCTTTAACAATAGGAAGGTAACTAGCGGCAGCTGGACGGTCGTAAGCTTCGAACAAGGGGAGAACGGTAGTTAAACTGCTTGTCCGACGTGCGCGCGCGCGCGCGCCGGGCGGTGAAGAATCACTTTTGCTTTAGGCCCATGCAAAAAGTTGCAGAGTGAGGGGTGGTATGAGGTGGACTATATGTAAAGGACCTCAGGTTTGTATAGTTAGAAAAATGCAATTTTCGACAAATGTCATTTGTTCCGATACGTAATACAAACCCCTCGGTCCTTTAACAATAGGAAGACTCACTTCTTGGTGGGTGGAATCTGAGTCTTTTTGGTGAACAGACTGGTGTTCGTCCAACCTTGGAATGCCTCCCGGTCGTAAGAGCAAGGGAGGGATCCAAACCTCTGTCCGATTGATCGGGGGTGTGCACCGCAGGATCAATGGTCAGACCTCTGAGCCAAGTACTAAGAGAGAGGCAAGCGTATCTTCGTACCAGCATTGCAAGAACTTGTTCCTGTACAGGAGCCAACATAAAGTTATGGGTTTGTCTCAAGTAGGCATCCACTCCTTCCCCCTTGTTGGAGGGAGTGGAGGATATTTGCTTCTATCCCTAACTAAAGGGATAGATTGGGGCTCGGTCGAGTAGCTTACCTGCATCGGATTCCTTTCCAGCATGGTGACGACCGTGACCCTCTGCCCACAGGTAGAGAGAGAGAAAGATGGAGAAGAGAAGAAGCCAGTCGCACTCTCATTCAACCATTCATTCCTACAGTCACACCAGGAATCGATGCTGTTCTGCCTGCTCGGGTGCTGGGTAAGCTTACACAACGTGTTGAGCAGCCACCACAGGTCCCAAGGAAAAAATATCCAAGGACTTGTGGGCAATATCCCGAAGGTAGAAAAGACGTAAGGTAGTCTGGTTGGCCAGACACCTGCCTTCAGGACCTGCGCACGGAGAAGTTCTTACGGAACGCCAAAGAGGGTCCAATACCTCTGAACTTCGTGGGCTCTCGGTCGGAGCGTACGGATTGTCGTCACTACCATCAGCCTCGTACGCTCTCCTGATCACCTCACGCAGCCAGAAAGAAAGCGTGTTCTTGGATACTTCTTTCTTGGTCACCCCAGTGCTAACGAAGAGCGTCGACACTCAGGCCTGAGGTGTCGAGTTTTTTCTTCGATAGCGCCGTAGCGCCCTCACAGGACAAAGCAGCATCTCATCCGTATCGTTGTCGGTGAAATCCATTAGGGAGGGGGGGGATCGTGAAAGACTCGAACCTGTCGTCAGGGATCGACGGATTCTGAGTCTTAGCTACGAAATTCGGGACGAAATCGAGCGTCACAGATCCCCAGCCCCTGGAATGTTTAACATTGAAGGACAGACCATGAAGTTCCCCTACTCTCTTCGCCGATGCCAGGGCCAGCAAGAAGAGGGTCTTGAGGGTCAGATCCCTGTCTGACGACTCTCGGAGTGGCTCGAATGGTCTTCGAGTCAAAAACTCCTAAGGACGAGAGTCACATCCCCACTCAGGGGGGGGCCTGAGTTCCTGGGTGGGCAAGACCTTTCGAAGCTCCTCATTAGCAAGGAGATCTCGAACGAGTTCGAGATGTCCAGTCCCCTCAGTTTTAGGACGAGCGCCAGGGCGGCTCTATATCCTTTAACTGTGGGTACTGAGAGGAGCTTCTCTCGGCGAAGAAGAAACACGAGGAAATCCGCTACCTGCTGAAGAGTGGCTCTGAGAGGAGATAGACCCCGTCTACGACACCAACCACAGAAGACGGCCCACTTCCCCTGGTACACAGCTGCAGAAGACTGTCTGACGTGTCCAGCCATCTCTGTTGCTGCGCTGCGAGAAAAAGCCTCTCGTTCGCAAGAGATGGTGGATAACAGCCAGCCGTGAAGTTGTAGGGACTGGACTGCTCGGTGGTACCGCTCTACGTGTGGCTGGGCTAGAAGGTTGTGCCAGTGGGGCATCTCTCTCGGTTCTCCGCAAGAAGAGCCAGCAGGTCCGGATACCAAAACGGCTTGAGGTCGTTTGGGAGCCACCAGGATCATCCTGAGATTGGGACGTGACCAGCGCTCGGCTGATCACTTTCCGAATCAGACAAAAGGGAGGAAAGGCGTAGACGAAGAGGTTGTTCCAGGGGGTGTTGAAGAGCGTCCTCTGCAGCTGCCCATGGGTCCGGCACGGCTGAGCAAAAAACTTGAAGTTTTTTGTTGTGCCGGGTGGCGAACAGGTCTATGACCGGACGCCCCCACAGGTTGAAGAGCCTTTCCACCACTTCTGGGTGTAGGGACCACTCGGTCCCTATTACCTGATCCCGACGGCTTGAGCTTGTCTGCTACTACATTCCTCTTGCCTGGAATGTAGCGTGCTGACAGCTCTAACGAGTGAGCCGTGGCCCACTCGTGCACTGCACAGTCAACTGGTGTAGCGGGAGAGACACTAGCCCCCCTGCTTGTTGACGTATGCCACTACTGTGGTGTTGTCGCACATCAACACCACCGAGTGTCCCATCAAGCGGTCTTGGAACTCTTGGAGAGCGTAAAAACGCCGCCTTGAGTTACTAGGACATTGATGTGAAGGTGCTTGTCGTGATGGTCCCACACACCTGCAGCCAGCAACTCCTCCAGGTGTGCGCCCCATCCCTCGGTCGATGCGTCTGAGAACAGCAGCATCTCCGGGGGGGAGTGCATAGAGCACCCCTCTTAAGAGGTTCCTGTCGTCGAGCCACCAGGCTAGGTCCTGCCATCACCTTCTCCGTGATGGACACGGGGAAGTAAGGTGGAATCCTTTACCTGTGACCAATCCTCCTCCCTTAGTCTCCACTGGAGAGACCGCAGGTGAAGACGTCCGTGAGGAACTAACTTCTCGAGTGACGACAGGTGGCGATCACGACTGCCATTGCTGAGCTGCCTGTTCCTGCCGGAGACAGGAACCGGCCAGGCTGCCTCCCTGCCCTAATTTGCTGATCCTCAAGTCTGCGGGGTGGACTTGAGCTGCTACCGTATCGATCAGCATACCCAGGTACTCATCTTCTGCTTGGGTTCGAGATCGGACTTCTCGTAGTTTATCACAATCCCCAGATCGCCGACAAAAACTTTAGAAGTCGATCCCTGTCCTGCAGCAACTGCGAGCGGGAGCTCGCCAGGACCAGCCAATCGTCGAGATACCTCAGAAGACGTATCCCGTGCGAATGGGCCCAAGCAGACACCAGCGTGAACACTCTCCGTGAACACCTGTGGGGCGGTTGAGAGACCGAAGCAAAGTCCGCCCTGAATTGGTACACGTCCCGTCGCAAGATGAAGCGGAGGTACTTTCTGGAGGACTGATGGATGGGTATTTGAAAAATACGCATCCTTCAGGTCCACTGAAAAGCCTGAAGTCGTTCTCCCTGATGGAGTCCAGCACGGAAACGTGCTGTCTCCATCTTGAACCGAGTCTGGCGAACAAATCGGTTCAGGGGAGAGAGATCTATCACCGGGCGCCAGACCCCCGATGCCTTTTCCACTAAGAAAAGGCGGCTGTAAAAGCCCGGTGACCGATCCACTACGACTTCTACAGCTCGTTTGGTCAGCATGGTCTTTGATCTCCTGCCGTAGAGCGTCGTCCTTTGAGGATCCCAGAACATATGTCTGCAGATGGACCGGGTTGGAGGTGAGGGGTGGCCGAGATTCGAAGGGTAGTAGATATCCCTCCCGAAGGACGTACTACTATCCAGGTCTCGGCACCGTAGCGCTGCCAAGTTGCCCCAATGGCTCGCTAGGCAACCCCCCACTTCCGGCAGCTGGTGAGGGGGAACGCCGTCCCTAGCGTTTCCACCTCGCCTTACGACTTCCCTTTTTCCCAGCAACCTCCTCGGGGAAAGGAGGGACTGGGAGGAGGGCTGGTTACGGCCTCCTTTACCAGAAGTTGAAGCAGGAAGAGTCTTTCCTCGGGGCTTCGATGGAGCAGCCGTCTTAGCAGCCGAGGAAGCGCTAGCTAAACTCTTAGGCTTAGCCGCAGTTTGGTACGAGGTTGCCCAGAAACCTTCGTAACTGCCTGGTGAACCAGACGGTCACTGTCATCAGTGCGCCGTCTTTCCACCGCAGCGTCCACCATCTCTCCAGGAAAGAGAGCGGAGGAACTCTTCATTGGTCCGTTACGGAGTCCATTTACCGCCTCACGCCCGGCCCCCTTGGCTACTCGTGTAAGGACAGCGTCCCTACGACGGAGAAGAACCAAGTTGGCCCACAGGTTTGCCGTCTGATGGCGAGGTAGGAGATGGCCTACCTCCAGACTGGCACAGTCTCTGAAGTCGGGGTCGTCTTCGAGGGCAGCGCCCCCGGAGTCGGCCGCGACCTTGGATACTGTGAGGGACCACAGATCCAACCAAGAGACTGCCTGGAAAGCCGCCATAGCGGTAGCTTCCAGGCCCAGTGCCTCCTGCTGCGAGAACCACAAGTTTCCTGACAGGAGCTGCTGCAGGGACACACCTGGAGTTAGCCTAGCTAGCTCCGGGTTAACCTGTTTGGGCGGTATTTGGATCCACTGATGGCACGTAGAACTTCCGCTGTCGCTGCAGAGGAGGAGGAAGTAGCTTGGAAGACCGTCCTGACTTAAGTGAGTCCTCTCGTCTGAGACGAAATTCTCCACCTGGTCAAGGACTGAGTCTGCAAGCTCAGATCGCGGCAGTCCCACCGTCAATTTGGGTTCCCTCTTCGGGCCCCAAAATGACTCGAGCCGGGACGTGGGCTCAGATGGTGGTAGCGGCGATCCTTCCCCCAGGTCAGTCTTGTGCTGACGAATCAGCGCAATAACCTGGGCAAAGTTCCTCTGGATCTCAGGAGTCAACAGCGTCCTGAGGAGTAGGACCGTCCAGTCCCTCCAACAGGAGCAGCTCTCGAGACCCTCCTCCTTCAGAAGGAGGAACAGCAACAGACCCCTGACGGTCGCCTCCAACCACTTGCGCGTACGACCTGGCTGGTCCTAAGACCATGCCTGGTGCGTGCGGCATCGTGACGGGATCGTGAGCGGCGCACCTCTCACGATCACTCCTAGGTACCTCGCTCTTCCCGGTGTAGCCCGAGGAAGTTGAAGGTATAGGAGAGACAGACCTGACGCTCCCCCCCCGCTCGCTGGCAGGACCAGCGTACGTGGGGGGCTGCAGCCGATCACCAACCCGCGGTGGGGATCGATCTGCAGGCCTGGCCGTGCCGCTCACCTGTGGCGAGCGGCTCGACTGAGCACGTCGACCCCGGTCCCGTGCGTCAGACGAGCTGCTGCTGGCCACCGTCTCCGTCCGGTCCCTGTGGGAGCGGCGGTCAGGTGATCTACAGAGCTCGCTTTCGCGGTGAGACCGGTGAGCGTCCTCACGGCACGTCAAACCGCTGGTACCAGCCGAAGCTGGTGCCGTTGGTCGAGGGGACCTCTTCCCAGCCTCAACCCGTGGCCGGTCAGAGACCGTCACGTCAACCCGAGGTACCGGCTGGTCGCTACGAGAGCGGCCGCTGGCCTGGCGAGAGTCACTTGCGCGACTCTCGACAGTCTTCTGCTCCGTGCCTCTGTCATGACGGTGAGCAAGCTCAGGCGTCTTGGCTTTAGCTGCACGGTCGCCCGAAGGAGACCGTACACTCGGACCTTCTCGCGAACGAGAAGTCGAGCCGGTACCTGGCTTAGCAGCAGTGCTACCAAGACCAGGCGCGGATGTACCAGCAGTAGCCAGCACATCCTGGTCCCCGTCTTCTTCTTCTTCTCAGAAGAGGATACGGGCCCTGTTCCCGAGGGAACAGCGGACCAGCAGAAGCACCCCCCGTCACGCCAGAGCAAGACGGGCCCTTCGAAGGTCCCGCAGAGCCTTCTTAGGGGGGGAGGAGGCAGCCTTCTTCTTCTTCGGCTTGGAAGCCTTAGAAGTCGAAGGGGGAGAGGCGGCAACAGACGACGAAGAAGACGATGAAGACGACGACGACACCTTCCTCTTCTTCTTCCTCTTCTTCGTCAGCTCTCTCAGGACGGACGTCAGGTCTTCCATCCACGGAAAAGTCGGGCCAATTGCCGAAGCAACACGCCCCGACTGATCCTGTCCGGAAAGACCTGAGACCGGTGCAGCACCTCCATGACGAGACGCGACGTGGGCAGTGCAGGCAGGCAGGCAGAGGCGCGGCAGGGACATCAACAGCAGGACCAGCACCATCAGGACCAGCACCAGCAGGACCAGCACCAGCAGGACCAGCAGCAGCAGGACCAGCACCAACAGGACCAGCACCAGCAGGACCAGCACCAGCAGCAACATCAGCATGAGCGTCCCGCACCGCGCGCTTCGTAGGAGCGGCGCGAGCGGCTGGGCCAGCAACACTCGCTGCAGGTACGGCAGGTACGGCAGCATAGTCCGGCGTCACAGACCTCTCCAATTCAGCCAAACTCATCATTAGGGACCGGGCGAGCGGCAGAATACGAACTTTTGGGACAGCGAAAGTCGGGAGTCGGCAGCACATAGAAACCAGGTGGCGGCGGCACGCCCCTCTTAGGTACGGCAGCAATCGGCTTTTGGATTGATGCCGTTGGAGTCACCGACGCAATGTGTTGCGAGTAAACCACATGAGGAGGGGCGGCGTACGCTGGTGTGGACACAGTAGTTAGTCGTTGTTTGTGACTACACCATGAGTTACAACTGCCGGACCCCGCTAGACGTTGAATCAAGCCCTGGATATACTGGGGGCGCCCTGCAGTCCCAACGACGCCCACACCTGTCCAAGGTCGTCACTCACAGAAGGTACACCTGAGGGAGGAACAGTCGGGTCAGTTAGAGGGGCACCCTCACGCTTGGGGGAGGACGAACCCCACCCAGAGCGGACGGAAGACCCCGAGTACAATTGAACATCCGGGTATCGGGCACCATCCTCCCACACTCGACGGATCGAGTGAGGAGAAGGACTCCGAAACCCCCCCGCAGGGGAAGGCGCAAATCGTGGGGGCTGAGCTGGAGGCAGGAAGGATGACGAGGTATCCGTAACCAAAGGAGTCGCTGGAGAGCTTTCCGACGACTCCTTGGTCGACCTACGCCTCTTCCTACCCTCGTACAGCACCCACTGCGCCTCGGACCAATTTACACACACATTACATGGTTCGGCTCGGGAGCATTCTCGCCCCCGACACCGATAACATAATTCATGTGGATCAATGTCAGGATAAGAGCGGAATCCGCCGCATTTACGCCCCTCCAGCCCGGGAGGGACACACTCTACGGGCAGCTGGTGGCGCGGCGAAAGCTCTTCTGATCCATAATTAATTCAATTCACTTCACAATGAAAAATGAAAAAAAAAGAGTACTTACAATTTCATTCAAGACACAAACAAACAAAGTCAGAAGAAATTGTAAAACATCCAAAAGCACACGACGAAATAGCGGGCAGAGCGATGACGAACAAGTCCTGTCACACCACGGCCGAAAAGCAAAAAGTGATTCTTCACCGCCCGGGCGCGCGGCAAAGCTGCGGCTTGCGCCGATCGGACAAGCAGTTAACTACCGTTCTCCCTTGTTCGAAGCTTACGACCGTCCCAGCTGCCGCTAGCTACTTCCTATTGTTAAAGGACCGAGGGTTTGTATTACGTATCGGAACAAATCTTCAATTGAGACAGAGACCGAAGCCTTAGAAGGCAAGGGTTGACTTGAAAGTCGGACAAAATCAGGATTTGGCTTGGGGGGTCGAGAGAATGAAGAATCATCCGCCACCTGGTAAAAACTCCTCTCCGGTGTCGTAGAAGAGAAGAGAGCTTCCTCTTCCCTTCCCGATTCACCTTCGAAAGTTTAGCGGCAACGTCCGTCCTCACGTCTCGCGAACTCTGGGCAAAGGGAAAACGTAAAAATTCCAGTGACCGGGAAGGACCGTCAAGAAAAAATACCTTCTGTAATACAACGAGGCGGAGGCTGCTTCTGCTCTTTAGGCCTCGCCTGAGGAAGAAAACTCAAAATTAAATCAAAAAGTTTCTTGAATTCTACATCATGACATCCATTCGAGGAAAACATCAATATCACACGAATAATCCGCGTCATCATCATCATCATCGTCAGATCCTAACTTAGAAACTTCCTCTGAAGTAAAATCCTGACGACTAGCTATCTTAGGTCTGACACTAATATCCCTCCCCCCTTCTCCTAAATAAGCGCCCTTTGGCACTGTTACGGGATAACAGGGGACACGTTGGGTAAAGATTCGTTAGGCACCTGCCCGGACCGGATCCCCCCTAGGCCTTCGCCACGATAGGTTCACAAGCCGGGGAGGTATCTGTCGCACCGTTACCCATGGTGCTGTCGACAGGTACCTGACGAAGAGCTGAAAATGAATCTAAAAGTGTGTTAGACATTCTAGTAAAGGCTTCTTGAAAATTCTCTGACAGATTGTTAAACTTAGCAGAAATATCTCTATCTAGACTAAGCTGTAATTTCTTAAATTTTGTTTCCAGGTAGTTTCCATTGCCAAAATCTTCGAATCTACATCAGAACTAACTTCACTAATTACCGGTTGTACAGGGGGCAAAGCATCAATTAATTCGGAATCGGAGTCGTACGATACCGAAACCGAAGAGCCAGAATCATGAGCGCCCAAGTCAAAGAATTCGTTAGATACAGTTTTAGCAATCGATTTCTTTTTCTCCTTAACCGATCTTTTACGCTGCAAGATTGTTTGGCGTTTCATATAAGCAGTCATATCCTCGTCAGACCAGGGCTTACATACGTCACAACGAGAAGTCAAGTCACAAACCTGTCCACGACAAGAACTACAAATGTCATGGGGTTCATACTCCCTGCTACTCATCCTTGTCCCACAAACCGGGCAGTTCCTGATGTTGCTGGCAGAAGGAAGCATCGTAATTTCTTGGTAATCCATTGTAGAATTGGACAGGTCAGTAGTTCCGGGTCGCGCAAAAGTTCGTAATTTAAGATAAGAACCACAACAGAAATCAAAGTTAATTCACTATTTCGTGATGTAATGCGTGAGTGGTAATTCATATAAAGTTTCATTTAACAAATAATGAAAGCTTTAAAGGCACAAAAATGTTTAAGGAAATTTATAAAGAGCGGCCGTGATGTAAACAACACGGGCGCTCGTTAACAAACTGATTTGAGGAGGTTTTCGTATCTGTCAACGACAGTGTTGCCAACTGGTGGACAGAATAGGAGGTAACAGGGTTGCCAATGTGGTAAATTTTGGTGCGGTTTTTGGGGATTTAGGGCTAGATAAATTATATTAAGGTAATGTTTATTAATATGATATTGTTATAATACAATAAAGTTTCATACATACTTACCTGGCAGATATATACTTAGCTATAGTCTCCGACGTTCCCGACAGAATTTCAAATCTCGCGGCACACGCGACAGGTAGGTCAGGTGGTCTACCTACCCGCCGCTGGGTGGCGGATGTACGAACCACTCCCGTAAGCTTGTCAGATTTTTCTCTTCCACCTGTCTCCTGAGGGGAGGCTGGGTGGGCCATTAATCGTATATATCTGCCAGGTAAGTATGTACAAAAAACTTTATTGTAGTTTAACAATATCATTTTTGTACATGAACTTCCCTGACAGATATATACTTAGCTGATTGGCACCCTTGGTGGAGGGTAAGAGACAGCTCAATAATACAGGTAAGACGGGAAACAACTAATATTGTAGGATATAAAAACCTTGGTTCTCACCTTTCAGGATGAAGACTTCATAGATACTATCTCTGAGTCTGCATTGCCTGGAGAGCGCAAGCCTAGGACGGTGGGACCTGATGCTGAAAGACTCTCGGATCTACCACTGGGATATGTGATCCCCTATTGTGGTAGAATCCAAGTCGGATGCTGTTAGAGGGACCTTGTCCGCTTACCTAACAGATCCTTACCACTACCTCTGCAAGGAGCCAAAACCCACCAGACCACCTAACCAAAATACAAAGGGTTAATATTACGACAAAAAGAGGTGCCTCCTGCAACCTCTTTCAGACAACCAAAAACAACAATATAAAATATAGGGTAACATATAAAAAATTTACACAGGATAGTTTCAGCTCCCTGCCCCAGCACCGAATCCGCCGATACGAAAGGCGACCCAAGGCGGAAGCATTTATCATATGTGATTTTTACATCACGTAGGTAGTGGTTTGCGAAAAAACCGATTGGCATCTCCAAAAAGTCGCCTCCATCAAGTTCCGCACAGACATATTTTTTCTGAATGCAAGCGAAGTTGCGATGGCTCTCACCTCGTGAGCTTTCACTTTCAGTAAGTCTAAAATGATCTTCCTTACAGGCACAAATGTGCCTCTGTAATAAGGCTTCTCAGAAAAAAGGAAAGAGCATTCTTCGACATGGGCCGAGTGGGGTCCTTTACGGAGCACCAAAGCACATCTTGATTAGCCTTAAGTTGTTGTTCTCCTCTTAAAAGGGAAATACTTCATAATTCTCATAGGGCAAAGAGTTCTTCAGGGCTCTTCCCCTACTAGAAAAGATAACTAGAACTTCAAAGCTCCTGGGCCAAGGGCGTTGATGGGTTTTCATTCTTTGCCAGGAAACTTGGAAGAAATGAACACACCATAGAATCTTCCTTAAACCCTACATTGCCCTCAATAGCTTGGAGCTCACTCACTCTCTTAGCTGTAGCTAGGGCCAAAAGGAAGATAGCCTTCTTCGTCAAATCCTTGAAAGAGGCTAAGCCAGGAGGTTCGAATCTAGACGATCCAAGGAATTGTAGGACTACGTCTAGATTCCAGTTCGGTACTACATGAGGACGCTTAATGATCTAATAAGATCATGCACGGTCCTTATCATCGGATATATTTAAGCCTCTATGCCGAAATACCGCCGCCAACATACTGCGGTATCCCTTAATAGTTGACACAACCAGATGACATTCTTCTTTGAGGAAAATAAGGAAATCCGCAATTTGGGTCACAGAGGTACTGGAAGAGGAAATGTTCTTCCTCTTGCACCAACGTCTGAAGACATCCCACTTTGACTGGTATACACGCAAGGTGGAAGGTCTCCTCGCTCTTGCGATTGCTTTAGCAGCTGTTGCTGAAAAGCCTTTCGCTCTGACCAAACTTTGGACAGTCTGAAACCAGTCAGACTGAGAGCGAGGAGATTTTTGTGGTACCTGTCGAAGTGGGGTTGTCTGAGTAGATCGCTCCTTAGCGGGGGTAGAGCGAATCTTGGAAGGTCCACCAACCATTCCAGTACCTCTGTGAACCATTCTTGGGCCGGCCAAAAGGGCCAAAAGGGGAAAGCGATTAAGGTAATTCTCGTTGAATCGGACTCTACGAACTTCTGATGGTTAGCCCCAGGATCTTGAAGGGGGGAAACGCGTAGACGTCGAGTCCGTTCCAGTCTAGAAGAAGAGCATCTATTGCTACTGCCTCTGGATCTGATATCGGAGAGCAGTAAGCGGATCCAGCCTCTTGTTCTTTGACGTGGCAAAGAGGTCTAGTGTGGCCTGCCCCAATAACTTCCACAGGCTCTGGCATACATCCAGATGAAGGGTCCACTCTGTGGGAAGGACCTGATCTTTCCTGCTGAGGAGATCTGCTCTTACATTCCTTTCTCCCTGCACGAACCTGGTGAGAAGCTTGATTCCTCTTTCTTCTGCCCACAGAAAGAAGGTCTCTGGCTGTCTCGTACAGGGAGAAGGAATGCGTCCCCCCCTGTTCCTGATGTATGCCAGAGCTGTAGTGTTGTCCGCGTTGACCTGCACTACCGATCTTCTGACTTTGGGCTCGAAAGCCTTCAGAGCCAACCACACAGCCATCAACTCCTTTCTGTTGATGTGCCAGGCTACCTGGTCCCCCACCCAGGTACCTGACACTTCGCTGGTTCCCAGAGTTGCACCCCACCCCATGTCCGACGCGTCGGAGAACAACACCAGGTTGGGGGTCTGGTGATTGAAGAGACAGTCCCTTCGCAAAGAGGTTGGGATCTGTCCACCATAAGAGATGTTTCTTGATGTCCTGGGATAACGACAGGGAGAACGTCAAATCTGAGAACGACGACTCCAATTCCGATGAAGAAAGAATTGGAGTGGTCTCAGGTGCAACCTTCCTAGGGAAACGAATTGCTCCAGAGAGGAGAGCGTCCCCAGCAGACTCATCCACTCCCTCACTGTGCATACTTCTTTCCCTAAGAAGGTTGTTACTCTCTCGAATCCTCGGGCTATCCTTTCCTGCGAGGGAAAAGCCCGAAAACTCAGAGAGTTCATCTGTATCCCGAGATACACACACTCTTGCTCGGGAATTAGTGATGACTTCTTGAAATTGACGAGAAGTCCCAAAGCCTTCGTCAATTCTAAAGTTACTTGTAAGTCCTTCAAACAACGATCTCTGAATTGGCCTTATTAGCCAATCGTCGAGGTACATGGATATCCTCACCCCTTTCAAATGAAGCCATTGAGCCACATTCCTCAAAATCCCCCGTGAACACTTGAGGGGCGTCGAGAGGCCGAAACACAGAGCCTTTCTTGAACTGAAAAATTTTCCCCCCACCCCCCCATCATGAATCTGAGAAACTTCCTCGAGGAAGGATGGATCGGTACGTGGAAGTAAGCGTCCTGTAAATCCAAGGAAAAACCATCCAGTCCCCTGAACGAAGTGCTGCCAGCACTGATGAAGGCGTTTCCATCGTGAACTTCTTCTTTCTACGAAGAAGTTCAGGGCACTTACATCCAACACCGGTCTCCATCCCCCTGAGGACTTCGGAACTAGGAAAAGGCGGTTGTAGAAGCCCGATGAATGATGGTCTGTCACTAGTTCGATAGCCCCCTTCTCCAGCATCTGATCTACTGCTAGATGGAGAGCTGATTCATGATGGGGTCTCTGTACCTGGCCGTCAGTCCCTTGGGATTGGGCCGTCAAGGGAGGTCTTTCGACGAAAGGGATGAGGTAACCTCTCCTCAAAATAGAAAGGGTCCAAGGATCCGCCCCTTTTTGGGCCCAGACTTCTGCAAACTCTAAGAGTCTGGCGCCCACCGTTGATTGAAGGACTTGCAAGTTATTTGGGGGCTTTAACAGACTTGGCGAAAGTCTTACCCTTCTTGAAGGTCTACGACCTTCTAAACGTTAGAGGTTCTGATGAAGATGCCCCTCGAAAGGGTTCTCGAACACTTGCCTTTTCCTTCTTAGCCTTGGTAGGGAAGGAAAGGGCGAGGTTTTTTGTTTCTTGCCCGACTGTGCCAAAAGGTCACTGGGTGGCTTTGGCCGAAAGTGACCTCGAAATGTCCTGCACTCGATGTTTCGGGAACAACTGAGTAGACAGAGGAGCAAACAGCAAAGAAAGACCTCTGAGCATGGGAGACCGACTTCGTTAAGAAGGAACAATAAACCGACCTCTTCTTCAGATCCCGGCCCCATAAAGGGAGGCGATTTCACTCGCTCCGTCTCTTACCGACTTGTCCATACAAGACAAAACACATAAGATCTTCTGGCGAAATTGACTCTGGCACTTCAATTTTCTTGGCTAGGACTCCCAACGACCAATCAAGGAAGTTAAATACTTCTAGCACTCTAACATACCTTTGAGCAAATGATCCAATTCATTCATTGCCCAAGTCGTCTTAGCAGAGTTAAGGGCAGTTCTCCTTGTCGAATCTACCAGTGCCGAAAAATCCGAATCAGCCGAAGACGGTAGACCCAATCCTAAGGGCTCTCCTGTTTCGTACCAGAAACCAGCGCGTCCTGATAACTTCGAAGGAGGAAAAGCGAACATCGTTTTCCCGCTTCTTCTTTGGAAGCCATCCAGGAACCAAAACTCCTCAGTGCCTTCTTCATAGAAAGAGTTGGCTTCATCCTCACACAAGAAGAACTCTTCGCTGTCTTCGCCGTTGAAAAAAGTGACGTGAGGAGAAGGAGGAGCCGTAGGCGTAAGGGAATCCCCAAAAACTTGTAAAAGTAGCTCTGTAAGCTTCTTGTAAGAAGAGACAGCAGCAGAAGTGTTCGGTTCCTCATCCGAACCTTCTAGGACGTCTTCTCGAGGCGAGCGCGGAAGATCCTTATGTGACGAAGGGATCCTAGCAGGAGTTGAGCGAGAGGTTGGAGAACGCCCTCTCTTAGAAGAGTTCACATCCACTGGAGAACGATGAGAAGATCTGGGAAGTCTACGATGAGACTCCCTCTTCGAGGTATACGGAATCTCAGCCGAAGGAGAGGTAGGGCTCCTACTCCGAGAATCCTCGGAAACATCCACAGGGCGCTTACGAGGAGGCGAGCGCCTACTATACTCTATGCGCCTATCCTGAGGCGAGCGGCTGCCAGGAGAAGAGCACCTATCGAGAGCAGAGCGCTTGCGCGGCTCTCCATACCTGTCCAGTTGACGTACGATCAACGGAAGTCCGACTGGAAGGCGAAATGCGCCTACTAGGAGAAGGCTGCTTGCGAGACTCTTGACGTCTAACAAGAGGGTAACATTCAGGAGAAGGGCGCTCCAAAACTAACGAGCGCCTACTTGGAGAAGGGCGCTTCCGGGATTCCTGGTGCCTACAAGAGACAAACGGTCAGGAGAAGTGCGCCTAGAAGCGGGAGAGCGCCTACAGGAGAAGGGCGCGCTTGAAAGACTCTTGTTGTCTGCCCCTAGGAGAATAATCAGGAGTATGACGCCTTAAAAGAGACGAGCGCCTACTAGGAGATCTATGCTGCAGTAGGCTCTTGGCGCCTACCTTGCGGGGAGCGGCTAACAGTAGGCCGTCTATCATGCACACGACTCCTACCAGACTCTAGATGCCTGTCAGGAGAGAAGTCACGATCCGACACTCGAGGAGAGTGACATCTGGAAGAAGAACGCCTACTTGTATAAGGGCGCCTTCTAGAATCTTGAGGCTGCTGAGGAGAAGTTTCACGCGAGGGAGTTGAAGAAATCGCGTGATGAGCAGGTGCAGTGCTCTTACCGGAAGCGGGAATCCAATCTGGAGAAAAAACTTCTTTCTCCATAGAGCGTCCTACCGATGTTTGGCGTCTTGAAATCGAAAGAGAGCCAGGCGGAGCGAGGGACGCTCACGCGCGAGCGAGGGCGCTCACTCGAGCAGAGGGCGCCTACGCGAGCCCCCACCTTCATACGAAACCTCCCCATATGAAGGAGAACGATCCTCTGAAGAGCGGCGCCTAGATCTCTGATCGGAAGAGAAACGTCCTTCTTCCTACGTGATCCTAACTGCTAGAGAGTCTGCTAGCGCCGTGATCTGAGCTTGAAGTCCCGCGAGTACTCTCGTTCGGAGAATCTTCTTGTTCTTCCTCGGAAGCAGGCGCGAGCGCGGAGCGCGAGAAGAAGAACGATCACAGGATTTCTTGGGTTTCTTCGCCTCCACCGACGATTCTTCCGGGAAAACCTCCGGACTAGAAGCCAAAGGACTGCAGGGAGCCTTCCAAGCCCTCTTCAACGGGCGCGACGCATCCGGGGAGTTCCAACCTCTCTTCGGAGAGGGAGACGACGAAGAGGAGAAGCATGGCGTAGGAGCTCCTTCTTGTAGCGATCCGAGGCAGCCTGGGAGCGTACTTCAGGATCTGCCGAGGGGACGCCTGACGGTGGGGGCTCTCCCTAGCCCTCCTGCGGCTTTCGACTTTCCTACTCCACTGGAACTGGGAGTCTGGAAGAGGTCAGGCCTAGAGGCACTAAGGAGCCGGTCAGACGCACCCTCCACAACACTGGGGACACTGCACTGATCACTAACACTCTCCTTACCTTCCAACTGACGAATCTTCTGATCCATAGAACGATTCTTGGCTTTTCAGAACTGCCGCCTCCGAAGGCGAATCTTCGGCTTCGGTGCGGGGAGCCGGGGCTGCAACGTTGGAAGAAGGTTCTAATTCTAAGTTAGTACTATTAGGATCCACATCCAACTCACTCATTCTAGATCTGCTAGAACTTCTAGAGTAAGCCTTACGCACTCTATCACGTTCCAACTTCCTAACATAAGAAGAGAGAGCCTTATATTCTTCTTCATTCAATCCCTTACATCATTACAAGGGTTAGCAAAAGCACATTCATTCCCCCTGCATTTCATGCAAACCGTGTGGGGGTCTACCGAAGCTTTCGGCAACCTCACCTTACATCCTTTCATTCCAACGCAAACCCTAAACAAAACCGAAGTTTTAACTACCGATTCTAGATCAGACATCGTTAAAGAAAATCAAACTCAAAATCAAACCGGTCCACAATCAGCGTATGCCAAGCCAAACAAAGCGAATACGTCACCAAAAGAAGTCCAAATTAACTCCAGGCAAGCGAGAATCGAAAAACTATCGAGAGGAACCGACAACAGTTGTTATCGTTCCCGCGACAGAGAAAAATCTGACAAGCTTACGGGAGTGGTTCGTACATCCGCCACAACAGCGGCGGGTAAGGTAGACCACCTGACTACCTGTCGCGTGTGCCGCGAGATTTGAAATTCTGTCGGGAGGAACGTCGGAGACTATAGCTAACGTATATATCTGTCAGGGAAGTTCATGTACAAAACTGTAATTTCTTAAAATTCTGTTTCCAGGTAGTTTCCATTGCCAAAATCTTTGAATCTACATCAGAAATAACTTCACTAATTACCAGTTGTACAGGGGGCAAAGCATCAATTAATTCGGAATCGGAGTCGTACGATACTGAAAAACCGAAGAGCCAGAACCATGAGCGCCCAAGTCAAAGAATTCATTAGATACAGTTCTAGCAATCGATTTCTTTTTCTCCTTAACCGATCTTTTACGCTGCAAGATTGTTTGGCGTTTCATATAAGCAGTCATATCCTCGTCAGACCAGGGCTTACATACGTCACACGAGAAGTCAAGTCACAAACCTGTCCACGACAAGAGCTACAAATGTCATGGGGTTCATACTCCCATGCTACTCATCCTTGTTCCACAAACCGGGCAGTTCCTGATGTTGCTGGCAGAAAGGAAGCATCGTATTTTCTTGGCAATCCATTGTAGAATTGGACAGGTCAGTAGTTCCGGGTCGCACAAAAGTTCGTAATTTAAGATAAGAACACAACAGAAATCAAAGTTAATTCACTATTTCGTGATGTAATGCGTGAGTGGTAATTCACATAAAGTCTCATTTAACAAATAATGAAAGCTTTAAAGGCATAAAAATGTTTAAGGAAATTTATAAAGAGCGGCCGTGATGTAAACAACACGGGCGCTCGTTAACAACTGATTTGAGGGAAGGTTTTTGTATCTGTCAACGACAGTGTTGCCAACTGGCAGACAGAATAGGAGGTAACAGGGTTGCCAATGTGGTAAATTTTGGTGCGGTTTTTGGGATTTAGGGCTAGATAAATTATATTAAGGTAATGTTTATTAATAACCCAGTTTGCTGGCAGCAGACTATTCCTAACTGTTGCAGGGCAGTCCTAGGCTTGGCCTACAGATGGGCAAGGGCACCTTACCTCTTACAGGAGAACATGAAAATGACTGCACAATATGGGGGAACCTGGAACAGTTCTCAAACATAAAGTCAGTCAAATCTTTTATTGACTTACAATAAGGTATACTTCCTGTTCTAACTTCTCTATAGTACACTTTTCCTGAACTGAAAGGGGTGCGGAAGAGGAGCAAAGAGGAAGCCTCATTAGTAGAGGAAAACCCATAGACTTGGTAAGGAAAACTACATACGAAGGACCTGGAGAATGGAAAAAATGACAGGTTTACGAACTGACCTGACTACGTATTGCTTTTGCAATCTATCTGCTTCCCTTCTCTCCCTAAACAAACAAACTTTAAAAGCATAAATCCTTCAAAAATTCCTACAGTTCCCAAATAAATTCTCAAGATCATACTTTACATGTATACCCTTGCAGCTGGCACAAACACAAACCATGTGTCTATCTACCTCAAAAATCAACATCCTCCAAACACAGTAACCATTCTTACAGAACCTCACATTCTTACCTTTGATATCAGTGGAAGGCATCCTTTGAAAAATAAGTGTACAGTACCATAAAACCAGCAAACAGCCAAAACCATGAAATACCAATGAACGCTTATAAACATGGCAGCAAGGAGAATTTTGACAGCTAAGATATTTGAAACACAATTTGAGGACTGCCATTTGCTCTTTTTATTTTTGTCTGAATGCCAACTCACTTATCAGTGTGGCGATATAAAGTACAATTCATCCCAAATAAAAACACCCAAAAGCATATTCATGGCAATAATAATCAAGTCTACTGTACCTGCATTGTAATTATCTGTGATATAATAAGAGGTGGATCCCATATCTTGTATCTAAATCCTCCAGCCATAACCTAAATCTGCAATACAAAAAGAAAAAGATACATACATATTTTGTGTGAGGAGGGGGTGCACTTACATCATATGAAGTAAAAGCAATTATGTATTGCCTATTACATTTGTTCTACACTGTATATTCTTACTTCATGATAATACGTATCTGGCACATTCCTTCTACAGATATCTCACCCAGCATCCAACCTAAAAGGAATGTTGACCAGACTTTATTATAGATGAAACAATGATAACAGAGCATGCATGAATCACTGTATCCCAGGTGTCCCCCACCCAAAAATGACAATTTGTCCAAAATTGCATTTTTCCTAACTATACAAACCTGAGGTCTTTTACAATAGGAAGGTACTAGCGGCAGCTGGATAGGTCGTAAGCTTTCGAACAAGGGGTTCGGTAGTTAACTGCTTGTCCGACAGGCGCGCGCGCGCGACTGGGAGGTAAACAAATCACTTTTGCTTTTGGCCCAAGCAAAAACTGCAGAGTGAGGGTGGCATGAGGTGGGACTATGTGTAAAAGGACCTCAGGTTTGTATAGTTAGGAAAAATGCAATTTTGGACAAATTGTCATTTGTTCCGACACGGCATACAAACTTCGGTCCTTTTACAATAGGAAGACTCACTTCTTGGTGGGAGGGAATCTGAGTCTTTTGTGAACAGACTGGTGTTCGCCCAACCTGGAATGCCTCCCTGGTCGTAAGAGCGAGGGGGGATCCAAGCCTCTTGTCCGATTGATCGGGGTGTGCACCGCAGGCAGGATCAATGGTCAGACCTCTGGACCAAGTACTAAGAGAGAGGCAAGTGTATCTCTTCGTACCAGCAAACAAGAACAAGTTCCTATTTGCAAGAGGCAACATAAAGTTATGGTTTGTCTCTTGTTGGCATCCACTTCCCCCCCCTTGTAGGAGGAAGTGGTGGATATTCGCTCCCATCCCTAGTGAAAGGGATAGGATGGGGCTCTGTCGAGTAGCTCACCTGCATCTCGTCCTTATCCAGCAAGGTGATGACCGTATCCCTCTACCCACAGGTAGAGGGGGAGAAAAAGATAGGAAGAGAAGCCAGTCACTCTCTCATTCACTTATCTATTCTTACAGTCACACCAGGACTCGATGCTGTTCAGCCTGCTAGGGTCTGGGTTAGCTACACAACGTGTTGAGCAGCCACCACGGGTCCCAAGGAAAACGATCCAAGGACCTGTGGGCAATATCCAAAAGGTAGAAGGAGGTGCCAGTGGTCTGGTTGTACCAGACCCCTGCCTTCAGTACCTGCGCCACGGAGAAGTTCTTGTGTAACTCGAGGGAGTGTACAGAATTCTAGGTCATCTTGGTGCTGACGAAGAGTCTTCAACACTCAGCCTGGGATGTCGAGTTTCTTCAGAAAGCGCGGTCGCGCTTTCACAGGACAAAGCAGCATCTCCTTCGCATCGAAGGCGGTGAAGTCCATTAGGGAGGGGATTGTGAAGGACTCTAACCGATCGTCAGGAACCGAAGGGTTCTGAGTCTTCACTACGAAGTCGGTACGACATCGAGCGTCACAAATCCCCATCCCCTGGATGCTTGACTTCGCAGGAAAAGTCATGCAATTACCTCAGAGGAAAAGAAGGGAATGGTCGTATGACCTATCCCTCTTCTCGACTTTGGTGATGTCCTGTACCCATACTGGTCTATACCGTCTGCAGCGAAGTGTCTCACATTCTCCTATCCCCATGCAGTGAAGTTCTTCTTCTCGGTAGTGGATAGGACACCGACACTCAATGGTGGGTGTCGATGGTATGGGTACTGTGACAAGCCGTTAGGACGAAGAAAGAGACTGTTATGGAACAACAACCGAACTAAGTCCACAGCGAAGTTCGTAACTGACTTGGGCGCTCTGACAGCTGCCGACTGACTGCGTTCGGTAGGAGGCAAGTTGTCCAAGCACCCGAGCAAGTCACGTGACCTTCGCCTTAAAAGGGTTATGCCAAGAGGACTAAATAAAATAATTTGTTCGTCACCGATGCCAGAAGGCGAGGGTGATGATTCTCTTAAGGCATGTGCCCAACAGGCGAAAGTCAATTGCCTTCTAGAGACCGAGGTCCCTGATGGCAAGATATCTCATCGTATTAAGTTGATTCTCAGCGGAAGACAAACAAACTTTATGTCGTTGAAGACGAAGGTGTACATAAAATGCAACCTACGTCTTCACAGCTTGAACCTGAGAGAAGGATTCTTTCAAGATTCGAACTTGTGCTACAAAGACTGAGAACACTAACCGCTATTCATTGCTGTCCAGTGAGGATCGTAGTTGCAATAAAAGCGGAGCGCTTTTCAGTAATGAAGACACAGGGAAATACTGCCTGAAGAACTGCTTCTCATGGGCTGAACATTTGGAAGTAAGAGAGCTGTCAGGTCGGAGAGTAGGCGGGATGTCTTCTGACACATCTGTTAATTCGGGGGCGGCGAACAATGAATAATTGCACACCTACGAATACGAGATATTTTGAAGACAAACTCAGATGTCTGCAAAAATCATTCGCATTATCGCGGTGCGATGCAGCGGGGAGACTATACAAGACTTCTGTTACCGTGCGGTAAACAGAAAGATGAAAGAGTCTAAGAGATATCTCTGTTGAAAATTCTCGCAATGTCGAAGGCGATGAAATCGAGTATCACAGCAGTAGATGGTCCTTCATTATTGGGAGAATCCCCGTTAATCAGAGACCTACGTCCATGATTGTTGGGTAGAGATACGGTTCGGTAGTCAATCAAACCAGGGGAGAGAGAGACGTAACCGACCGTGCATCTCCGAGACCTAGCTGATACTGAGCTGCTATCAGGCAGTTCAATACGCAGTAGCTCTCGGTGACTCGTCATCCTGAGTTGCCAGTAATCCCTTCCACGAAGGAATGCGTTCGGCTAGAACCATCGAGCATAAGAATACGCTCGGGCAATTATATTTTAAACGAAACGGATTTCGGTAAATACAAAAGCTGATTTGGTGTTGTCGTGACAATACCAAGTATCTAAATCGAAACTGATAACTGCTGGGAGGTTGCAGGCAACCCCGAGTTGCAGTTCAATTAAGATACAATTCGTCTCGGTCACAAACCGTAGAGTTAACTACGGTATGCGCCTACCCCCCGGACAATTCAACTGTTAAAAGAATCATGTCGCGAGGGTAATATACGTAGTATATTTGTAGGTTCTGTACCACGACCTCCATCCTAAATTCTTTTCCCCTCGAGGAATGAGAATAAGGATTGGAGATCGACCGCCTTCGTTCTCTAGTCAAGAGATGAAGGAGAAGTCTTTCCCAAAGGAAAGCTTCAATGGTGCACAGAATACCGAAGACGATAGTTCAAGCAAACTGGAAGTTCCCGTCCGTTCTTCTCTATTCCAGGTTAATCGCCTACTGTGAGATACTCTTTTTTCAGTCAGCAGTTTTCTTCCTCCAAATGCTAGCAAATTACAGGAATTCGAGCATAAGGCGGGTTCCCGATTATCGTGTAACAATTATCGGGGATTCTCGCTCAGTTTGGACCGTGGTCTCGCTAAGTGTTTGGGGATCGTAAAAAACTCGAACACTCTGAGTGCGCTAGAAATTCCGTAGAATTCTAAGCACTCTGCGAAAACCCCCACCGAATTCGTCAAACGATATCGGCTGGTGGTCCTCTCGATTTCCGTAGAAATCGAGAAAGGGCAGGATCCCTCCTCAACGACCGGGGCTTACGTCAGGTAGGACCCGAAGGTTCCCCCCGGTAGCGCAGCCCTAACGTGGGATCTTACAGAGAAATCTCTGTAGGATCCCTCCCCTTTCCCTCGTAGCCGTAAGGAGAGAGGGAATGTGGGAGGAATTGGATACTGGCTCGCCTTCCCAGCGGAACTAGCAGTTGGAGAAGAAAAGGAGCAGCCATCGCCTTACGGCGATGGCCTCTCAGAGCCTGGGAAAAACGTATCGTCAGGAGAAAACGTTTTCCCGAGGAGGGTTACGAACTCATACTGTAGGTAAGGGTCTGCCGCCACTGTGAACGTCGTCCTGGGTGGGGCTGATCGACACCTGACAGGAGAGAGCCGATACCGTCCTCCGACTCATTCCAGTCCTCGTCGAGGTCGAAACCTCTCAGGAGGACCGAAGGGGTATTCAAATACGGTGTCCGAAGACACGTAAAAAACGCCTCTGTCGCAGTAGAGGAGGTGGAAGTAGCTTGTTCGACGGCCAGAACTGAGAGAGCCTTCTTGTCCGGAGACGAGAGGACTACCGGTTCAACACAGTCGGCAAGCTCCGATCGCGGCAGACCCACCGTCGATTTGGGTTCCCTCTCGGGTGCCCCAAAAACGACTCGAGCCGAGACGTGGCTCTGCTGGTGGGAGCGGCGATCCTTCCCCGAGGTCGTTGTGCTGACGAATCAGCAACATAACCTCGGCAAAGTTCCTCTGGATCTCGGAAGTCACAGCATCTTGCAGAGTAGAACCGTGCCTGGCATGTAGGGCGTCGTCGGTGGGATCATGAGGGGCGCACCCCTCACGATCACTCCTCAATACCTCGCTCCTCACGGTGTAACCCGAGGAGGTTAAGTACGGGAGAGGCAGACCTGACGCTCCCTCCTCGCTCGCTGGCAGAACCAGCAGGCTTGGAGGGCGCTGCAGGCGATCGTCAACCCGCGGTGGCGATCGAGCTGCAGGCCTGGTCGAACCGTCTCGCTGTGGAGAACGGCTGGACTGAGCACAGCGTCCCCGATCTCGAGTGTCAGAAGAGCTGGTGCTGCTTGCCGTACCCAATCGCTCTCTGTGAGAGCGACGGTCAGGCGACCTGCAGGCTCCACTGTCACGGTGAGGACGCTTGTCCTCACGGCACGTCACGTCGCTGGTTCCGGCGAACAGGGGGACCTCTTCCCAGCCTCAGCCCGTGGCCGGTCGTGGACCGTCACGTCCCCGGGTAGCCAGCTGGTCGCCGCGAGAGCGAGAGCTGGTCTGGTGAGAGTCGCGGTGAGCGGCTGTCACCAGTCTTCCGCTCCGTGCCGTGAACCTGACGCTGAGCGGGCTCAGAGGTCTGGTTCCTGGCTGCACGGTCGCTGGTAGGCGACTGTACACTCGGTACCTCCCGCGAACGAGAGGCCGAGACGGACCCTGATGCAGTGGCAGAACCACTGACACCAGGCGAGGAAGTACCGGTGTTAGCCACCGGTACCCCTCTGGTCCCCGTAGTCTCCTTCCTTGCGGAAGAAGAGACGGGCCCCGCCTCCGAAGGAGCAGGAGGACCAGCGGAAGGAACCCTCCCGTCCCACCGAGGTGAGACGGGTCACGAGAAGCTCCCAGAGGGAGACTTCTTAGGAGGGAGGAGGCAACCTTCTTCTTCCTGGCTGTGAAGCCTTAGAAGTCGAAGGGGAAGAGGCGGCAGCCGACGACGATGAAGAAGATGAAGACGACGACGACGACACCTTCCTCCTATTCTTCGTCAGCTTCCTCAGGACAGACGTAAGATCTGCTATCCAGGGCGGAGCCGGGGGCTGCTGTAGCCGAAGCCACAGGGCCCGGACGCACCTGTACAGACAGACCAAAGTCGGGGTGGGGTAGTACCACCTTACGAACAGGGACGACGTCAGCAGGTATTCAGGTATGGGGCATCTCAGGAAACAGCAGGCACAGCCAGCACAGCATCGGTAGGGACAGCCAGCGCAGCAACGGCAGGGACAGCCAGCGCAGCAACGGCAGGGACAGCCAGCACAGCAACTGCATGAACAGTCAGTACAGAATCGGCAGGTACGGCAGGCAGCACCGGAAACACGGAGGAGGTGGAGCAGCAGCCAGCAACATCCTGGTACCGGCGGCAGGTCCAGGAGCGAGCTCTAGGGCAGCGGAAGTGTGGTCGCGGCAGCCACGAGCAGTGGTGGCACGCCCCCCTCTCGGTATGGCGAACAGCACTTCACAGCGGCTGTAGGCAAGACTGTTACCACGTGAGGCGAGTACACCAGTGAGAAGGGACGTCGTCACCTGGAGTCGATATCGTTGTCGTGGTCACCACTCCATGGGTGACCGCAGTAGGCCCAGACATAGAACCGCAGCCCCTGGACACTAGCACGCCCTGCAAATCGAAGGACGCCCATACCTCACCAAGGTCCACCCTTGTGGCAGTAGCACCTGCGGAAATAACAGTAGTAGTGATTAGTGGGGGGGAAGTCCCCTCGCGCGGGGGGGGTGAGCCCCACACCGAACGAGCGGAAGACCCCGAATACAATTGTACATCGGGCACCGAGCGCCCTCCCCCGCGCTCGACGGATTCGGGGCGAGGAGAAGAACCCAGATAACCTCCCCCCCGAAGGGGCAAGGGCCATCGGTGGGAGCTGAGCGGGGGGGGGGGGGGGGTGGGGGGGGGGGGGGATTCTCGTTCCCCCACCCCCGCACATCACCCATGTACCCAACAATAATAATAAGAGCCCGAGAGCAATCGTGCCCTCGGCACCGAATGCAAGGGCATAAGGATCAATTCCCTGACTGAGCGGAACTTGAACCAAAATAATATTGATGCAATCAATAATAAAAGGAATAATATGAAAAAGAATCTTGCATTACGATTCACTTCACAATGAATAAGGGCTCGGAGCGAGCGCATTTGCGCCCTCGGTACCGAGTGCAAGGGTAAAAGGATCCATCCCGATTATGAACGGAAACCTTGATCCATATTGAATTGATGCAATCAAAATATATATGAAAAATGAAAAGGAATACTGCGCTTGCGATTTCACTTCATACAAAATAAAAGGGGAAGGATCAATTCCCGGGAAATAGCGGAAACATTGATCCAAGTAAATAATGCAATCTCAATAAAATATGAAAATGAAAAAGAACTGCACTTGCGATTTCACTTCATTCAAATAAAAAGGGGAAAGGATCAATTTCCGGGTAAGAGCGGAAACTGATCCAAAATGAGTATTGCTACAATCAAAATAATTATAGAAAATGAAAAAGAATACTGTACTTGCGATTCCACTTCCATACAGAATAAGTTTTCGTGCCGAGCGCATTCGCTCGGCAACGAGCATACAGGTCAAAAAAATATAAATGAAAAGGGCACTTACTTACGATTTTCATCTACACATTTCCAACCAAAATATAAGCTCGGAGCGAGCGCTCTCCCGCCCTCGGCACCGAGCATACACAATACGAGGATCATTCTTGGGAAAAATGAATTCCCGCACTTACGCCCTTCAGTCCCGGCACTCGGGTAATCGGAGGGCGTGGAGAAACCAAGATCCTTTAATTCACAATTGAATTCAATGGAAATAAATATGAAATGATTGTACTTACAATTCAGTTTCACTAGATAAATAGAAAAAGAAAAACACAACCATGCGAAAGCAACGACGATGAAGCGGGCAGAGAGCGATGATACACGCCAGCAGGCCGAAAGCAAAAGTGATTTGTTTACCTCCCAGTCGCGCGCGCGCGCCTGTCGGACAAGCAGTTAACTACCGAACCCCTTGTTCGAAAGCTTACGACCTATCCAGCTGCCGCTAGTACCTTCCTATTGTAAAAGGACCGAAGGTTTGTATGCCGTGTCGGAACAACCCGAAATTCCCATTGGGTCCCCTACCTTGTTGGATGCAAGGTAAACAACCAAACGGCGACATAATGGCCACCTCTTCCGGATGGCAGCCACCTTCCCGAAAAAGTACTTTAACCTGTTCATTGACCTGGGATAAACATCAGTCAAGAGCTAGCATACGTCAAAGCCACACCTCAAGACCTCTACTTTCCTCTTGAAGTAAGTGTTTTCTCCCAAGTCACAAATTAATGTCATAATTTCCAATTAAACGGAGGTTAATGAAGTCTAGCCAAGCACAGTGCTAACTTACCTGCATGACACTTTTGAAATTTTTACTTAAAACACCTTACGTATAGAAGATTGACGCCATCTTGATGTTTGCAGAATCATTTGTGTAAAAAACTCCCCTATTTCTGTGCTAAATCTGCAAACCATTTTTACCTATAGACGCTGTACACTTTCTTTACAACGATGTTAAATGATGATAACGTTCAAATTTACAGCCAAGGAAACCTAGCGAATTTTTGGGAAGAAATATATGGGCCGCAATGGCAACTTTCTTCTTTTAACGATTTTCTAGCCGTTGCAAATTCGGCCCTATTAATTACTTACAGTGCAAAAACAGACAAATATCCCAGGGAGTGGAGGCGACTGCATCACACTACGGCAGTAATCCAGCAGTCAAACGTCTTCGCACATCCAAAATGTAAATAATAAAGATACATATTTCGTTAGCATTACGATTATAACAATTACTACATGAATAACTGATAAAAACCTGCATGAATAGCTGATAACAATCTGCATGAATAACTGGTAAACTTCTCAGATATGTATTGTGTACATATTTGTAACCATTTTCTGCAAGAAAGTTGAATATGAAAATTCATCTTAAATTGGTACGACAGTCAAGATGTCCTGATGTCATAATACAAGACTGAAATAAAGGTCCTAATTCCAAAATTATGTATTTCTTTAAAACACATTATATTATAAAAACTTACATTATGTATATAATATATATTACACTGTACGTGATGTACCTACATCAATAAAAACAATAGCAAAATGCAAAAAATGCATCGTAGCTAATGTTCACAGCAAAACCATTGAAATTTGTCTCATGAATCTGGTTATCTTTTCAGCAACGAATATTTTCAATGTTATCTTTTCAGCAACAACTATTTTCAAGGTTATCTTTTCAGCAACAAATATTTTCAAATTAAATATCATATGTAATGAATTTATGCAATTCATAACCTTATTCTGGTGTTTAACTAATTATTTAAATAATTATCTAGTGCACTCTTCTTCTTCTTCCCAAAAATTTGCTAGGTTTCTTTGTGCTTTAAGATTTAATGGTATTGTTGTTTCACAAATTAAATATAGAGTGAAAAAAGGGGTCTTTTTCAAGTGAAGATGTCCCCATTAATTAGGGTAAAGCATCGCTGGGCGGCCAGGCGACCACCTGTACGGTAGCATGATCAATTTCCCAAAGAATAACTTTAGCACGTCCAGTAACCTGAATTAGATGTCAGTCATAAGCCAACCTCCATTGAAGCAACACCTCGAGACCTCTGCTTTCCTCTCGAAGTAAGTGTTTTCTCCCAAATTAGAAATTAAGGCCATAATTTCCGATTAAACAGAATTTAATGAAAGTCTAGCCATGCGTAGTACTAACTTACCTCCATGACGCTTTCAAAATTTTTACTTAAAACACCCAACATACAGAAGATTGACGCCATCTCAATGTTTGCATAGTCACTTGTGTAAACAAACTTCCCATTTCCTGTGCTAAATCCACGCACCACTTGTACCCATAGACACAGGGACACTATCTTCACAACAATCTTGAACGACGATGGTGTTTACGCCTGTGACCGGGGAAACATGGCGATTGTTCAGGAAGACGAAGAAGAGTGCACTAGATAACATTTAAATAATTAGTTAAACACCAGTATAAGGGCATGAATTGCATAAATTGATTTCGTATTCATGATAATTCATTTGAAAATATTTGTTGTTGTAAAAGTAACCAGATTCCTGCCACAAATTTCATCAGTTTTACTATGAACATTAGCTACGATGTGTTGTTCATGCTTTTCTATTTTGTTATCACTGTTGCCAATTGGTTTGTGTTTACCCTCCAAACTTGGGATAAGACTTACACAAAAACATGGAAATAAGTGAATTTAGCGTATCTACTTGTGAATATATATATTATATATATATATATATATCTATATATATATATATATATATAATATATCATATATAATATATATATATATATTACTATATATGTTATATATATATATCTATGTATATATATATATATTATATATATCTACATATAAATATTAGAGCAATTTTATCATTATTGCATTACTATGACATCTAGAATTTATGGAAACAGTTGTAAAGGCATCGGTGTATGTGTAAAGTTCCACTAAATTAGCAACAATGACTTGCCATTCCTAGCAAGCATTTTAATGGTTACATTTGTTTCAGTCGAACAATTATTACAAATTAAAAACAAATTATTTCAGCCATACAATTATTAAAAATAAAAAGTAAAAATAGTAATAAAGACCTAAATAATGAAGTGCTAACAAAAAAGTACAAATTTGTTCTCATAAATCAATTGACAACACTGATAAAAAAAATAAGGAGGAAAGCATGAACAACACCATAGCTAATGTTCACAGCAAAACTCCATAGCTAATGTTCACAGCAAAACCGATGAAATTTCTATCAGGAATCTGGTTACTTTTACAACACCGAATATTTTCAAATGAATGATCATGAATACGTAATAAATATATGCAATTCATGACCTTATTCTGGTGTTTAATTAAGTATTTAAATGTTATCTAGCGCACTCTTCCTCTTCTTCCCGAGCAATAGCCATGTTTAACCGTCTGCAAGTGTAAACACCATCGTTGTTTAAGATTGTTGTGAAGAAAGTGTCCCAGCATCTATGGGTACAAGTGGTGTGTGGATTTAGCACAGGAAATGGGAAGTTTGTTGACACAAGTGACTGCAAGCATCAAGATGGCATCAACTTCTAGAGGTTTGCAAGGTTTTAAGTAAAAATTTCGAATGCATCATGGAGGTAAGTTAGTACTGTGCATGGCTAGACTTTCATGAACACGTTCACTCATAAATTATGGCCTTAATTTGTGATTTGGGAGAAAACACTTTCAGGAAGGTGGCTACTGAACGGGAGAGGTGGCCGCCAGGTGGCCATTCGGTCGTTTACCCTGTCTCATTTTGTTGACGAACCTTCAATCTTTTAATGAATGGTATGCTTAAAGATTTAATTGTATTGTTGACCCCCAATTAAATATCATGTTAAAAAAGTGGTCTTTTTCGAGCGAAGATGTCGCCGTTAATTAAAGTCGACCAACAAAAAAATAACAGTAGGTAAATTGTTAGGTAGCCTAAGTAATAAGCAACTAAAGTACTGTAGGAAACGTTAATTTCTAAAGAAATACCCGCAGCCGACCTACTACTTAATCTACCGGTAGCTTTACCAAAAAGCCTCATTTGAGGGCCTTTTTTTCGTGGATTTTCGGGAGGAGAACTGATGACTCAACGTCCCCTGGGCCACTTCGCGATCTCCCTCAGGTGAGTTCCCCCTGCACAGACCCTCTCTCGTTATGTCAAATACCCACCCAAACATCAATAATAGTAACTTCTCGCTTCATAATAAATAATTTAGCAGCAAGTGACAAACGGAACCATATACCATACCAATTAAATATCACTTGTTCCCGTTGATCTCGATTCCTGTTGTTGACAACTTGAGCAAACTTCTTCTTTGTATATGTTTATTGTGGTTCAGGTTAGAGGCCTCGTCTATGTAACGGCTCCTCAGTTGCTCGTTTGATGTTTTCCTTGCTTTTGATATTTCCTTCTTTGGTTTTCTTTTGTTCTTTTCTCCACATATGACACGATACATCTTTTGTATTTTCCATAATTACTTTTACTGAATGATGACGTTTTAATTTTTTTCCCACCGTATCCTCTTCTTATAGTTGCAGTAGTTCAACTGGTGCAATTTTTTCTTTGCTGAATTCCCAGCAAATGGCGAAAAATAAATTGCTTTCCTCTATATTTTCACATGAACCTGTAGTTAACACCTCATTCTTTGCATGTACTTATGATATTCAAATTTTACGTATTATTTCTTGACCTTAAAAAATAAGTGGTGCAATTTCTGTCGTATATTTGATCTTGAGTGTCTTCTTTTCACGTCTTCTATCTTTCTAAACACACTTAATGGCTTGATTCTTCGTTCCACTTACCATTATCCGACTTTTTAAAAATTTACAACATTTTCTTTTATCATTTCCTGTAACTGTCTCGTAATCAGGCTTATCTCTTGCATTTCTTATATGTCCACGATTATTTTTTATCAATAGTTCTTTCTCCACTCGGCGTACTGTTGACACATTCCTTCGCCATTGATTACTTTTATCTACATAGATGGTGCCTCAGACCCTACCCTGACTGTAATAATATCTGTACTTTTTTGGCGACCGCTAGTATTTTAATGCATACCACATTTTCAATGCTTTGCCATTTTTCACTTTCTAATTCTGTCATATTTAGAATTATCTAAACTGGAATGCTTTTCCAAAATGCTTCGTCTATCATTACTTTGTTGCAGCTTTTCTTTACGTTTTGAATCTGCTGCACTGACTATCTTGTTTCTTTCTAAAATAAGTTATGTTTATGATATGATAGACTAGATTGTTCCTTTTTGCTAAATATCCAGTACAAACTCTTTTTCCCCCTGTTTTTGTCAAAAGGTGTAACTATACATACTATATTGTTCAGCAAAGAATAAATTTCGTACTTATACTAATTCATTTACAAATTCTTTCCCTTCCTCTTCTTTTATTTCTATTATCGAACAATTTCCTCTTTTATTATCGTCATAAACGCCTTATTTGGATACATTCGCCAGTGCTGTCTTGGCCTCTGCTCTTTTGACATTGTTCTCTCAAGTCATCTTTGTCCTCGGCTTCTTCCGCGTCTGTAGTTTTTTTCTTCTTATTATGTTTCAGTTGCGTAATGAAAGACTCAATAATTCTGACTCTTCATTAACGGTCCTCCCACTTTCTATGGTAACATTCTCCCTCCGTTCTGCCCAGGATCCTGGTTCTGCCTGGCAAACTGCAACGGTTATTCGAGCGTAATCTGAGATGTCAACGGCAAATTTTTCTTCGTCTGACATCATTTCCTTCAAGTTTTAAAAACACCTTTTCCTCTTTTTAGTATATCCTGTTACGCGTTTCTTTCTTTCCGAAGTGCAGAACTCCTGTAAGCCTATGATCACCTACCCAGATGTTGTGACACCAGATTTAATAGACACAATCAATCAATCTATGATCACCGTTCAGTACAGGAAATCGGTAACAGACCCGTACCCAGTTTTTTTTTTTTTTTTTTTTTTTTTTGTTTTTTTTTTTTTTTTTTTTTTTTTTGTATGGAAGGGGTTGTCCTTTTTTCCCCAAAACTGGACCTTTTCTTCTATAAATGTCATTGCATAGATAGGTATATATCATATCCTTATTATCACGCTTGTATTTCCTACCACTAAAGAATGATGTTAATGCTTAATAACAAAATTTCAAAAAAAAAAAAAATAAATAAAGGGGGGACGGGGGGGGGTTGCTTCCAAAAAAAAAAAAAAAACAAAAGAATGTTATTTATTACTCTGTAAGTACATTTCAATGAAAAGAATAGAGACAGGAAATATGGATTCCAGAAATTTTGTGGGGGAGGACCACGCCCTTGGCACAGGCCTACGTAATCATTCATCCAATCTAAAGTCATTTCCCCGTTTCTGTTTAGGTTCTGGTACCCATCGTTAGTTTTTCACATTCGAGTTTTATTGTTTGTTCCTGTCTTTGTGTTCGTCTGTACTAGCCCTGCTGAGAGGTGTATTTCAAACTGTGTAATCATATATCCTGTTACCCAACAATATGCTATACCACGCGCTGGCCATAAATAAGTTTTGGCTAAGGGCTGTATACCCAGCTAGGAAATATTGATAGGAAAATCGATATTTCCTAATATAGCTTTTTGAAATGAAAAACCAATAGCCGTTATGAGGTTGAATGACATGCAACCAAGGCAATAATTTGAGTATGATAGTTTATTTATTAATTAAATACAGGCACGCTGATGCAACATACATGATCAGTGGTAATTCGTTTTCAACAAAACAGTTTATTTCCCATTCGAAAAAAAGTAATGGAAAGTACTTTGATTTGCACCAACTGTCTAACACTCCTCTGTGACTTCAGTCACTGCATTTGATATATAACAAAATAATGTGATATTTGTTCCGCACAGCTGCAGTAATACAAAAGGCTCTGTGATTTTTTTTAGCTTTTATTTCTCGGTAGTTTTGAAGAAGTTGATCTGGAAAAAATAAAGAAAGAAGATTAGTATTTTGTTGTAAACACTCTCCCAAAACGAGCCACTCAATGTTTTGACAAAGCACTTGGTATTTAGCATAAATCAGTTTACAGACATGTCAGCGAATCCTAGGTCTAGAGAGAATTGCTTTGGTACGTCACAAGTTCACAACCAGCGAATAGGACCAATGGCTCGCTCTCCTCGCACAGGAAGTCAAATGAGTCAGTATTTTGAACTTTACGGCCTGGTTTAGTTGCAGGAATTGCTTTAAACGAATACGCAAATTATATAGTCTACGTGACTGAATGGCACCAATTTGAAGAAATGACATTAAGCAAATGGAAAATGTGAGTTTCTTTTCTATTAAAAAAAATGAAAATTGTACTCTAAAAGGAAGTGAATAAAAGAACGACACTTGATAAATGCCTAATAGAATCAATGCTAACAAGTTTTGGACTATCATTCTAAGAGAAAACACATAAAAAAAGAAATAAACAGATGATACGTTTGAAATTATTTCGATTACGTTATTAGATTTTCCCATGGCGGTAATGCAAGGGTCAAAACAGGTATTCTGATTCAAGAATGCTGAACTAATAACAGATTTTGAGGAAATCAATGACTACATGTGCTACGTAACCAGTGACGTCTCGTTATTCATCGGTCTGTAGTGCTTCTCCAAAATCAATCTTGTTTTCATTAAGAATGATTAGATTGTTAGCAATACTAGGCCTATCCATCTCCTTCATTTCTTAGGAAGGCTTAAAAATTCTAACTAGTTGGGATATCCAACTTACCTTGCACCTAAGAAGGGAAGCTCGCGTCTCTGTATGTAGATACGGCAGATATATTGATGTAACACGGTGGAGCAAACTCCTTGAGCTGAGACAACTGAATAAAGCTTTCGGTGGTAGCTGCAATGCACCCAAGAACTCCTAAGGTGATGACATTACCCGCTACAACGATGTCCTTGACGTCAATTCTCCCACTTGCCTTCTGCTGTAAAAGGAACGGAAGAATTAGACTGATGACACTTTCATCCACAAATCATGGTACCTCTCTCTCTCTCTCTCTCTCTCTCTCTCTCTCTCTCTCTCTCTCTCTCTCTCTCTCTCTCTCTCTCTCTCTCTCCAGTATTCAGTGCTACACTCTCCAAACTAACATTTTATATATTGTCACGTTGAATTTACCACTTGGTAAACGCAATTATCCAGTTAGTTATTTTCTTGAACTTTTTCTATTCAGATGAAAAATAAATTAGTCTTTACCAACAAAGAGGAACATGCACTGCGCAAAAAAGTATATCCAAATACCCATTTATCTCTGGAAATATTCTACAGTTATGACAACCATTCTTTTAGATTCCATATGTAGCTTATGTGTGTGTGTGTGTGTGTGTGTGTGTGTTGTGTGTGTGTGTGTGTGTTAGTTTAAAATCAGGATACAACAAAAGGAAAAGATAAGGTAAAGAACAGCACATGAAAATTGTTTAGGTTTTTATATGTTGTAAAACTTTTAAAACAAGTGGGAAAAATAGTTTTCACCAGTACTTATTTGTTCATTAAGTATATTACGGCGAAAAAGGGTCTGTACCTCTTCCGATGAACTTTTAACAGATTTTTATAAACAGTATCAATTTAACCTAAAAACAAACCTTTCTTTATGTTTGTTTCTCTTTTCTTGATAGGTATCAGAATTAGATGAGCAGTTATATGAAAACTCCTGTGACCAGAAGGATTGTCCTGGCTTGAATGTTCTGCTGAAATTTTGACTCTATAGTCTCTACTACAGTTCAGTAACGTATATAGTACCACGGGATTTGTGATATGAACCACATCTATCGGAACCTCACAACATTAGTACTACCAAGTCACTAACCTTTATCAATATATGAAAAACTGGTGGAAACACGAAGATGAAAGGTGTTACCAAGAGTCCACCAACTAGTTCAATGGCCACACCGAAATGAGGAACAGATTCGCACACGAAGAGAATAAGCAGGACAACAGCTGTTCTCAGACAGATGCGACGCCAGCCAAATTCTGTTAAAATAAAGAAGAATAAGAAGAAGAAAAAGCAGTCATGATCGTTCCTAGATAGTGACTCCCCAGGGTTTTAACCCGGTACGTATCCGCCTTTGCGGCGTGTTCAGTACCAGCCCGTTGGGGATTCCCGTAAAAAACATAAACAAAAGATTGTAGATATCGTAAAGATAATGACGACCAATAAATATTGGTCTTAGATAACGACCCTAGATAATGACCCCAGCAGTGGTCATTGAAAGTAAGCGAGGTCATTGTGTTGCAATATAATTAGTAATAATAACAAGTTATTTACGACGTACCTCTGAATCACATCAGAAAGATATCTCGCTTACCATCAGGGATCTGAAGAGTATTTTCCAGATCTTGAAATAAGGCGTTACTCCCAAGAACCACGCACATAAGTACCTACAGGGAATTTGGTTGAGAAGGTCTACATTAGTCGTGTTAACCTATAATATGCAACGGACTTGATATTAGAATATATGAATTTCATAAACTCAAAGAATTATTTACAGATAATAGTTTCAAAACCATTATCCGCCTATTTTTAGCTCTAAGTTAACAGTGAACGGAGTACTGTCTGGCACAAATGAGACAAGTCCCCAAAAAGGCAGGGAATACGAGACGGAAGCGGCCTACATTCGAAACAGGTTGAGAATTTAAAATACTTTGGATCAGTTTTAACCCAGAAGGAGGGGTATGAAGCTGATGTTGGAAGCAGGAGAAAGCCGGTGTACAGAGATTAGACTATAGTGGGAAGGGTACCGCGTGACAAAAAAATAAAATGTCAAATAAACTAAAGATAAAGACCTGTTACACTGTAATCAGGCCAATGCTATTATGCTGATGTTTGTGTCAGAGACATGAGGCGAACAAAAATGAGGATGCTAAGGTGGATTTTTTTCTCTCTTTTATTTAAAAAAATACACTTTAAAGGTCATTTTACAACAAATACACATACAATATATGTAATTTATGTAGATAATCTATAAATTTATCAATATTATTTTATTGCTCAACATACTTGAATTTACTATGTATGGGATCTCACGTTGTCAGAGGCTAGAATGAAGAAATTAGGAGAAATGTACTAGTGGCGATTAATACTGACAAAATGATAAGAGAATCGAGACTGAGATGGCATGGGCAACTGGGCATGTGGTATACGGTTGAGTGAGGAAGAGGGATTAAAAGAAGGCTTGGGTGCAATCTTTAATAGGCTGAGGGTCGAGAGGGAGGCGGAGGATTAGATGGTGTGCTAAAGTGAGGAATTGGAGAAAGAAATAAAGGTTAGCAGAGGAACAGATGCTTTCGAAGAAGAAGTTTTCAGTAGTAACAAACAAGTTTTTCATTTATCTATTATTCGAATGACTTAGTCGGAAATATCTTCGGTCTTACCTGCAAAGCGACAATTGCCATGTTTGCGTACAGCAACGGGCCTTGGGATAAGTTGTGTAAAATGATGGGCTTGACTCCATCTCCGTAGTAAGAGAAGGCGACGCCGCTGATGGTGATGAATAGACTCATGCCAACTGGAAGGAGGCGGCAAGTTTGATCGTAGGTTATATTATAAGATCTCTCGTCCCAAAATGTTATTTTCAATTAATATTTATAAATAAATGTAATCTAATTTCTTCCTTCACAGATTGTAAGATTGTAGCACTATAAATAAATAAATAAAAAATCTAATACATATTACTTTCGAAATATGTTATGAGATTCAGGTAAAATAAATATACAAATAGAGTACATTTCTTTCATCACGAATATAAGAATTATGTGATAAATAAATAAATAGATAAATAAATACAATTTAACTTCTCTCATCACAAATCATAAGAACCAAGAAATGTAATAATTTAATAAGTAAATCCATGTAATGCCATTTCTTCCACTGCAGTTGACACTAGATGCGTAACAAGGCGTACTCGAGGAGCGCGCTAAAATCTACGGTCAACTAGAGCGTTGTTTCACCAACGAAAATTAAAGTAAATATGTTATATATTATTAAAAATCCCTTTTCTGTACTGTTTAACATGCGTATTATTTACTTTTTACAATTTCATTCTAATCACTAAATCATAAATATACTATCCTAAAATTCCTGTATGTTCAAGTTAACATGTAACACCTTTTTCAGACTTTTTTTAGGCTTTCCTGCCCCCTAACTAGACCAACAACAGCAAAAACAGCAACAACAGCAACAGAGTAGTTTGTAAGCGTACTCTCCGAGTAAAGCAAACATCAAGACAGTTCATTCAGGGGCAAAATAATCAGTTCTAGCTTACCAACGAAAGCAATGATGATGGCCAAAGGTAGTTGGCTTTTCTTCTTCATGTCCATTTGTACTGTGAGAATCATAGGATGTATATCGAACTGCAAAATAAAATAAAAAAAAAATATTAATGCAATATATTACAAAAGGAAAAAACTTTTACCAGTTCACTCACTGACATTGTTTTTTCAGGTACATCCACAATATATTCTTAATTACTCTGAATTCAGCTTATGAAAGTTCATTTTTACATTATGTTTTCTTTAAAATACTTCTTTTCTCTTTTGAAGTTGAATATCAGCTCACTATATACTCTTGAATTTTGTTCAACGTGAATGAGCCTAAAAATAGGTACCATCTGTTCTCGTAACCTGAAACCATTAGTAGTACTACAAGTTGGCAAGCCTTGGTTTCGTTTCAGTTTCCTTGTTCACAATTGACAATTCTCAAACACATGGAAGAACTCTGACTGAATGTCGGGTCACCTGAAAAGCTATAGCTCCAAAGCAGTATGCGGCAGCCGTCCAGGTAGTGAAGGCAGGCGGCGGATCGTGGGTGCTCGGTGAGTCCAGAATTAGGCTGATAAGAGTCAACACACTCACGACGATCACAGAACTGGCACCAATCCACGTGACAATGCTGTCAAAGAGAGACTATATCTCAGTACGATGTCTTATTATTCAGAGGAGCGCAGAATTACAAAGAGTGAATCAGTGCGACTATATCGTTGACACGTTTTTACGAAAGTTCTGTGACAAATGTGAGTGAAAGAGTGATTTCCTACCCGAGGTCCTTCGGTGTACCGAACCAAAATAGCGGAGTGAGGAGAGCGGTCGTGATGAAGAGCCAGTAGCAAAAGGAAAAGTCGAGGTCGAACAGCCACGCAACTAGCCCTTGTAGACTTTCGGCAGCTGAAAAGGACATACGAATATCACGTAAAAGAATGTCTTAAATACCGTAACTGAGAATCAACACGATAAATAATGATTCCGTAGCGAAGGGAAGGCTTACCAATTAACGTGAAAGGCACCGCTGCTCCGAACAAGGCCAAATCTTGCATGACAGCTACTATCCTCCGAAGTATGGTTCCGCCAGCTTTTTCTGCCAGGGCCGGATAGGGATTTCTGTGTGGAAATAAAAGATGAAACATGGTTGTAGTGAAAGAGAATTGAGTCTTAGACCTAGTTGTGAGATAGACATATTTTTACCTTTACAAGAAATAAATGATTTTGTACAGGATACATGTTGAAAGGGGACTCATGTCTTTTAAAGAGCATTTGAAAAAAGATAATTAAAACCCGTTAACGCGACTAAGGACTAATCTCAGGAGACAAAGAAAAAGAGTGGCCGACTGGACAGTAAGCCTAATCCATCCCATCATTTACCTCATCAAAGCTCAGCCAAGGTGAAAGAAAATAATAAGAGAAAGGTGGATGGAGGGAGACGAGTCTCTTGAAAAAAAAAATGCATTATCATAGAGAAAATGAAGGCAGGGAGAAAATCCCAAAGCTTAGCAGAAGAGGGAAACTTGTCCCCACTAAATTGTGCACCCTTGGAATTCATTATTACCACCGATAAATTATTTGCAGAGGAAACCTGTCAGGTAATTTGAATTGAATTTACTAAAAAAAGAAAAAAGAAAAAAAAGGAAACTAAGATAGTAAGAAAGGAAATAAGTTACTCAGTGGATCTTGTCCTGTGTAAGCTAAATGGATGACCCAAGGGTCTGAAACCTGCTTTTAAGATGTTTGAGGAAGTGATAGTGACTGGAACACAAAATTTTTCTAGCATTAAAAATGAAACAATGAAAATTTTAATTTAAAGGATTAAATCAGTTTGCTTTCTGGGATGTGGTGATCCAGTGCATTTTTCCAGGGGGAAGGCCAAGAGCAGGAATGAGTCAGTGAAAAATAGAACTAACTAACAAAACCCACTTCACTTGCGTAGTACTCAAATAACTATTGTACTGGAATACTATCTCAGTGACACTCATTATTACAGCCTATTGGTCTTGCAGGATGCAAGAATCAATTGCATCTAAGAAACATAATGAGGAGGGCATAAGATCAGAGATGAGTACAGTAGAAAGACCAGGAACACTGGAATCACGTAGAGGAGAATTCACTGTGAAATGACATGACAGAATCGTCTGTCCAGTAGAAGATCAAGTCTTTTAAAAGGTGAGTTTACACTGCTATGGGTTTCAGAGACAGTGCAAGCACGTTTTTTGGCAATAACTCTGTAACGAACACTCGTATCAGAACGAGATTTTGCTATAGTGTATTACACCCAGTGCCGTAATTTATAAGGGTATCGCGAATCACTAATTGTAAAGAATAACGACAATTGTCCCTGTACCAAGAGCCAAAAACTCCATTATCCAGTAATGGATACGAACACAACAGTAAAAAGCTCTGCTTACCCTCTCCCCCCACTTCCATCACCACCCCCGTCCTTCTTCCTTCCCTCACCTTCCCTTCTCTCTCTCTCTCTTCTTTCTCTCTCTCTCTCTCTCTCTTTCTCTCTCTCTCTGAAAGTTGTTTCAGTCTAAACTTATTTTGTATGATTTTTCTATCTTTCTATCTATCTATCAATCTATCTAATAATAGTTTACATTGGTGTATATTCTAACGAAAGGCCTAGATAAGGTAAGATTCACCCCCACCGGTGTGAAATCATTTGTAAGATATTACCTCACAAACTTTCCCGGTAACAAATCAACTCATCTGGATTCTATGTGTGTGTGTGTGTGTGTGTGTGTGTGTGTGTGTGTGTGTGTAGTGGTACCCACTGTAAATGGTTATTAGAGTGAGAGATATCTGAATGTATGGTGGAGCAGTAGAACGATAGACACTATGATTTATGGTAAAGCGACTGTTATACTTGCGGTTTGTTACCTTCTTCGTAATCCTCATACGGACTCGGGTATCAGCAATATAGTACTTGTATTACGAAGATGAAGAAGAGATGGCCACCACGGAACTTAACTGTCGGCAGGGTTTCAGAAATTCGTTTGTCACGCAACTTTTCAACTTTATTTTAGCTATTGAGAAGGCCGCCAATTGCACATAAAATTGAGCCTTTCTACCGGACATTCATTAGAGTTAAACTCTTGATTATACCGATGCACTTATAACAGTCGCTGTACCATAAATCCTAGTGTCTATCGTTTTACTGCTCCACCATACATTCAGATATCTCTCACTCTAATAACCATTTACAGTACCACTGCCACAGAGAGAGAGAGAGAGAGAGAGAGAGAGAGAGAGAGAGAGAGAGAGAGAGAGAGAGAGATGAGCGGATCAGTGCATAAATAAATCAGTCAACTGACAGGTAACAGCCGAGTGAATCGTTAGCTATATAACTGTGATAGAAAAAATCATACAAAATATGTTTAAACTGAAGTAACTTTCAGAGAGAGAGAGAGAGAGAGAGAGAGAGAGAGAGAGATGAGCGGATCAATGCATAAGTAAATCAGTAAACTGGCAGTTAGATATATACAACAATGTATATTATTAGATAGATAGATATATATATAGGAAAAATCATACAAAATAAGTTTAAACTGAAACAACTTTCAGAGAGAGTGAGAAAAGGGGAAGTGAGGGAAGGAAGAAGGATGGGGTGGCGGTGGAGGTGGGGGCGGGGGGGGATGGTAAGCGGAGCTTTTTACTGTTGTGTTCATATCCATTTCTGGCTAATGGAGTTTTTGCCTCTTGGTACAGGAACAAGTGCCTTTATTCTTTACAATTAGTGATTCACGATACCCTTATAAATTACGGCACTGGGTGTAATACACTATAGCAAAATCTCGTTCTAATACGAGTTTTCGTTACAGAGTTATTGCCAAAAAATGTGCTTGCACTGTCTCTGAAACCCATAGTAGGCTTCACCGCACGCTGCGTACGTAAGACTCATCACCAACTCCTCCCAAATTCTTGTTAGCCCCACCTACTGGACTGCTCATCGAGACTCACGCCACATCACTAGCTCACCCTAATGAGCAGTCCAGTAGGCTGGGCTAGCAAGAATTTGGGAGGAGTTGGTGATGAGTCTTATGTATGCAGCGTGCAGTGAAGCCTAGTGTTAACTCACCCTTAAAGCCATCAGGGCGCACAAAACTAGGAAAGTTAGGAGAAAAAGATAGCAGGTGTTGAGTGCGAAGAGTCCAAAGATGATGGGGCAGGCGTACTATCGTGCACAAAAGTCCGTTTCCTTAGCCATCCAAAGAGTTTCGAATTCGCTGACTATGAAACACCGAAGCAGTTGAACAAGTGATGAGTGGAAGACCCAACAGATGTCGCACCTTTAAGGACATTATGAATGTCATTAAGAAAATGATCGTAAAGAATTTGTTGTTGTTGATAGGGTTTGAGTGTAAAAATGTGCAGTTAAGGAAATATGCGAAATAAATATGAGGAAAAAAAGTGCTTAGGAAGGTATCTTAGCTTGTCTATCTTCTCCCACTTCCTCAACAAGGAAACTGGGTCTATTTTTCTCAATTTAACTCGATGATGGAGAGAGGAAAACCAGTTGGCGTCTGAGAGAGAGAGAGAGAATTAAAAAAAGTTTGTTTTGTATAAGTTTTCAGGTTTACAAGGAATGACTGTGCAGTTAATACAATTATGAAAAGTCGATTGTCGAAGATACCGGATCAAAATAATATTTCTTTCTATTCCGATAGAAGTTTCACTCGGAAATTATTTTGGAATCAGTTCCTTGAAATCCAGATTTAAGAAACTATGATCAGAATTAATGGACCATAATGGAAATCCACAAAATAATTCTTATCGTGTAAGTTAGATTTTTGTTTAAACAAATTTTCTTAGACATCGGTAGTCGTCACGCAAAATCTGTTGTGGACCAGGGGAGGTTCTTTTTGGAGCGACTCAAATGAAGACACTGGTTTCCTTTACGCGAGTTTATGTCGATCGACTGTTGAATTTTTACGGTTCCAGGGTCCTTGTCTGGTGACGTCATCGAAAGCTGATTTTTCGGTCATGTAAACTGTAAACGTAAAGTCTTCTTTTATTTTGAAAGTTGGCTGGGAGAGTCAGGAGACGTGTCAGTAGGACTAGTGGTTCGGTGTTTATCCATCTCTGTTCATCTGCTCCAACGTACATTTGGAAAAAAAATGACAGGAAGTAGTATATTTCACTTGACTGTATTTGAGTTAATATTGTAGTCGTGTACACCATTTTGAAGTTTTGTGATTTTTCTATATTATTCAACGTCAACTTCGTCTATTTTCAAGGCGGCTGTACAACATTTTTGAGGACTTTTTATTCAGAATTGTTTGTAACTGTTCTTGGGACTATGCCTATACATTCCAATGCGCTTTTTATAGACTAAGCACTGCTTAAATTTCTTGGTAAAGTTTGCAGGATTTTTTTTTTTCAAAGCCATGGGTTGGTTTCGTTTCAGTGACGGCCGGTGAGGCAGTTACGGTCTTTTGTTCCTCACCGACTCGTAGCTACTTTTCCCAGGTCCCTGTCTCCATGTGGTCAATACGGATTGATTTGAGTTAAGTATCTATATTTCGTATATTGGCTGTGAGCTTTTATAATCTTGTGCTATTTGTGTAAACGTTTTGTCTTTACATGTCCGTAGATCTCTTAATACATTGAGATAAAAATCTAGGATTAATACTTATTATTTTAGTATGTTTTCTTGGGCAGATCTTGCCTAGGACCTGCATGTTGGAATGTGGTTTATTACATTAAGAAAAATACAGCAAAACTAAGTTTCCCCATTGTTGTTGTGTATCTAGTTGATCACAGCCAGTTTTAGCGAGGCTTTTAAGAAAGTTGTTTGAATTAAATGGATGTTTAATTATGAAGAAAAGTCTTCGTTAAAAGGAGAATAGCATAAAAATTGTTGGTTAGTATGTGAACTTTTAGAAAATTTACGTTAAACAATTTTGTCTAAACTTTTTAAATGACTTTTAGATATTTTTTTGAACTTTGTATATTTAACTTTTCTAATGCTCTTTGTACAATTCAGGGAATGATGCTACGCTGAAGATTAAAGACTGGCTGGAAAAAAAGATATAAAAACAACTGGTGCTATCCCGAGATTCTTCAGAACTTGAATATCCCATTTTTTAAAATTTTCCTCCACCCCATCGGGGGCTGCGCCCCTGATCGGGTGGAGGAGCTCCTAAGGGCTTGCATAGTAGGCGTGTTGGCCTACTGTGCGAGTCCTTGGAGTTTTAAGTTTTTTCCGTTGCAGATGACAGTGAGTTTTAATTTTACTATTACTAGTAATTTTTAAGATCATAATCTCGTAATTTCAGTAGATAACCGTCGCACCTAATGTTTTGTACATATCTGATGTTTGTTTGTTTGTATGGTGCTTTTACGTTGCATGGAACCAGTGGTTATTCAGCAACGGGTACATATCTAATGGTTTGCATAAATCTGATGGTTTGTATAAAACTGGTCTATGAGTTCCTGTTAATAGTTCACTTGCATTGGTAAGCCATATATTAAGTTTTTTATGGTGATGGAATTTATTACCTTAATCCACTCTGGTTTTGGTTACTTCTCACCCTAATAATGTGATTTCAAAAGCTATTTTGTGGAATATATTAGTTTGGTCAGTTTTTTATATGTAACAGTTTTCAGTTAAGGTCAAGTTTGATCTTTATAGAAAAACTGCTGAAGGATTAGTACTTCTAGATTACTGTTTCTGGTTTTTCAAAGCTCCCAGTTCATTTTTAAGTTTTGGATCTTGAAATCTATTAAGATCTTGAAATCCACGGTGTCAACTTTTTAGATATTTGGTATTGGTTAGTATTTTGAAGGAGGTTTGATTTGTGCATTTTGTAATTCGAAAAGATTTTGCATAAAAGAAAACTTACGTCATGAGCAACAGTGTACTTTTAACTTTAAACTTTTTTCTACTTTGTGTAAATGTTTGCTTTCAACTTAGTTTTCTCCAAAGTTCTTCCTGTTGCTTTTCATGACTTCAGGTGACCCTCTTTCTCTAAGGGGCTTAGAATGGCGAACTCGAGGATTTGGAGTAATTGAGTGATTAGTTCGTGGATAAATATTCCCTTTTCCATCTGTTACAAAAGCAAGACTTTCTTCATTTTAGTTTCAAAGTTATAAAACTGGTTTTGAGAAGAAATCCTTCTGCGACTGTAGATTCGTGATTAAGAGATCCCAGTGTTTGCGCACCATCCTGTAATTACCTATGTTTGTAACCACATAAAATTGTCCCGGATTGTCAGAAAAAGGGCACATAAGCTGTTAATTGTTTTTATTTTTAACATTCAAGGATATAAGTTTTTTTTTAGAGATTTGTATTGATAGTGTTAATTTGATTAGTACTTTATATAATTGTTAACGAATATAAAGGAAATTGACTGTGACTATATTTTGAAATATCATCCTATAGCGTTCAGTGTTCTGATGGCTGAGAGGTTGTCTGGTTTTATACATTTCTCCTGCTTAGGGTAAAAAAAAAAAAATCTGGTATGGCTTAAGTCTCGGCCGTTGGCCGTTTGTGTGAAACTGACGAGTTAGTAAATATATAAATAAATAAAATTAGGGTTGGTAACCTGGGTAGTCCCGTGTACAATACAGCATTAATATAAGAAATAACTTGGAATCCCAATTAAAATGCTGCCCTGCAGTAATTAGTGTGGTTTGATATAGGGAAACTGAGTTTGGTGATGGGGTTTGCTTTGGTTGAATGTTTGGTGATAAGTGACCCGAGGTCAGATGAATAATTATGATGCACTTCGTGTAAATTGATATTTCCGCTGCAAAGTGTAATTTTGGATAAAGGGGGAAAGTATAAGTTTGGTTATTTTTATTGTCAAAAACCAATGCATTCAAAGTTACCGCTAGTTTGAAATTGCCGCCTCATATACAATTGAGGACTGCAGCAGTTAACGGGTATGTCAATTCAACACTGATTATTGAGGAAGAGACAGTGAAACTCTGTGTTTAGGATATATAGGAAAGATAAGCTGTGCTTCCAAGCAGGTGGCTATAACGGCATGAAACCCCAAAAGGCAACTCCGACTGACTTAGTTTTTGACGGATGGGATGAGCTATTCAACCCAACAGACGAGCGGTGAAGATGGCAGACACCACTTTGTGTTAGTTTAAAAAGATCAAGGTCAAGTTGCCTGAAGAAGTTGTTGAAATGCTTAATGATATGTCCGTTTAAATATGACGTTACTTTTTATCGAAAACCTAATATTATTTTGCGATATCCTCCACGTAATATAGATGATCCAAACAGGTTGCAGGTGTCCAGAGGGTGGTACTTTCATAAAGAATTATACTCGAAAAAATAAGTTTGTCTGCTCCTGAAATGTTTGTTGGCATTATTAGGTTAAGAGTGCGGTCTATAGGCTGTAGTATATCGCTCCTGCACAGGGTTGTCATAACTGATGACACGAGTGAGCTATACGTAACTCCTGTGCATTTCAGGGCCGCGTCTTAATTGATTTAAGGCATCAAAATCTTGCCGAAGCATCGGCTATGGATCGTGTTTGGGGTATAGCTTATTTGCAACCACAAAATAATTGGCAAAAATATGCAGCGGTGTCCAATGTTGATAACCTAGGCACTTGGAATAAATTAAAGATTTAAAGGGAAACTTGGCTAAATCTAGCAGATTCGTAGATAGAGGCTGATGAAACGTCATTACTAAAGGAAGGCTTTCCCACTCATTGACACTGTAGTATGACTTGACTTGACTAGATGCCAGCCTATAGACTTTATGAAGACTAGTATGTTTGTAGTAGTGGTAATAGTAGTGTATGGAATTCTTGATTTTGTTCCGCACACTCGAGCACCTAAATAGTGTGCTACAGTAAGGGACTGGGCATCAAATGAGAATAGTAATGGTATAATACAGTTCCATGGCGCAAATCGCGCCTCAGTGGCATGGTCGGTTTGGTCTAGGCCTGAGGCCACCTCGGTGGCCGCGAGTTCGATTCTTGGGCATAATATTGAGGCGTCAGAGATGTGTATTTCTGGTGACAGAAGTTCACTCTCGACGTGGTTTGGAAGTCATGTAAAACCGTTGGTCCCTTTGCTGAATAACACCATACAAACAAACAAACATTTCCTTTAACTTGAAATAGCACAAAGTCCTTAACATACACTAACACACACTGTGGAAACCGTTACCCTGGAGTTTCAAGGTTACGTCAAGTATCGTTCAGGTGCCCACGAAATTTACTAAACGGTCATAGGGCCTGTGTTGTGGATACAGACCAGTATTTAGCAAATGAATAAAAATGCACTTCCTAACATTTATTTTTCCTATACACACGGCCATGTAGTATTGATAATGAAATTATTCATCAGAATGAGAATAAACACATTAATATATATATATCATATCATATATATATATATTCTTATAAATATTATATATATATATTGTATTCATACTTCGACATCAGGGAAGAGGATGATAGAATATGCATAAATACATGTGCTGTATACATACACACAGATATGGTACTCGCATAAATGCACGTACACAACACAAATGAAATTATATACATTATGTACATATATATATTTGTGTATGTGTATGTATAAGGAGGTCAGTGTGATAGGTAAGTTATCGAAACTGTTCGTTGCAGATAGTCAGTGAGATAGTTTATCAGTCAAAACAATTCGTCCATTGTTTATTCTCGGTCTGAAAAGTGAGAAAGGCCTTGATAGAAACAAAATATTTACATCTCTCTCTCTTTCATACTCGTCATTCGAGTATGACCTCTATAAAGGTCACCTTTGTCCCTTTTGTCTAAATCGTCCGGCGCTTCTGTATCGCCTTATTAACCGCTTGCCTGGTAATATTTAGCATAAGGTTCTTTTCTTTGTTGCAAACTGCAAAAACAAGCAACACGAAAGCAGTCTTGTGTCCACGAAGACAATTTGTTATAGGTTTGCCATAGGTGAAGCAGCCATCACTTAGTATGACCTGGGTTTGACCTACGAATGATCGGCTGCCTTCACCCCCTCGTCACAGGATATGTTTACTGGAATCCCGGGTTACCAGGTTCATCGGCCCAAAATATCGTATCAAACACCTCTAAATGATTGTACTTTCATTTCAATATGATTGTATTTCACCAATTCCAAAAGTTCTGTATAACCGATAGTCAAAGGGTAAATAGAAATTGCATTATAATTGCTATGTACTCCTATAGTCAACGTAACATTGTACAATGAAAATAGTAATATTGCTATATGTATTCATACCAAATTCTTATTAATTATCCGTGGTATCACCAATGAAAACCGTAATATTATCATCATTCTCAACAATAATGTTCATTTGCCTTAGCCTTTCCTTTAATACTTATTGTACAAAAGGGTCAAATATTTGGGTACTTATTAATTTAGCTAATTTTCCCTTTAAATCTCTTTGATTTACTCTGATAAGTGCCTTGATTATCAACAACAGACATCACTGCATGGTTTTGTCAATGAGGCTGTGACTTCAAATAGCTATTTCCCAAATACGATCCATATCCGATGCTTTGATAAAAAGTTATCGACGAAAATCAATCAGACACGGCCCTGTAATGCACAGTAATTTAGTACCACTAAAGCACATTTTACACTCAAACCTATACTCTGTTTATTTCCATCTGTCCATCCGCCTGTGGTTGTCGCGTATGGTAACACTGCGTCTCGGGCTATAAATAGTTACGCTATGTCTAAGTTTTAGGTAAATCAAAGGATATCTGGGTGTACATTTGCAACTGAAAAGTGTTTCAATAATTTACTATATGCGAATTACACCGTTAACATTCGAAATAGGATGTTATTTAAAGCCCGGGACGCAGTGTTACCATGCGCAAACACCACAGGCGGATGGGCAAAAAAAAAAAAAAAAAAAAAAAAAAAAAAAAAAAAAAAAACAGTATAGTACTATCGGCAACAACAAAATCTTTACGACCACTTTCTTAATGATATTAGAATATGGAGAGTTTCCTCCAAACTCATTCATACCTATGGTTGAACTTGAACCACGTAAACAATAGAAGAGGAAAGACCAGAGGTGATTGTGAAACAAAGACTCAGGTGCAGCCATTCGGGGTTTCCATGAGCCTAAAATCCCATCGATACTATGGACGTGTTTTTAAAAGAATGGATTCATCTTCGCTTTAGCAATTCGAAAACTAATCTTGAATCTATCCAGCATTGATGACGATATATCCAGGGATGGTTGAAGGGTGGATGGGGACGGTTGGTCCCATTCAATGTTGATTTTGAGTTGGTAAAAAAATGGACAGTATTTGTAGTTTAAGTACACCTTTATAGTGTATGTGTATATATTATATATATGGATGTGTATATATATGTGTGTGCATAAGTATGTATTTAAGAAATTAAGAATCGATTTATATGACACACACTCACACCCAAACATATACATAGACCTATACCAACTTAACTCTGGGGAGTTGGTAAAAATAGGCATACAAACATACCAGTATGTTATATTTGGTTTATTTCATAACATTACCTATAGAATATGTTTTGTACCTAGTTCAACTTGGTCAAAATTGTCTTAACAACCGCCCCCCGCCCCACCATCCCCTTTAATTAGAAGGTCCTCCCCTGAAACGATCCTAACCATTGCCACAAGACTAATGATATGATTGGCTATACCAGAGTTTAACAGTCAGACCCCTCACCCTTTATTTCGTTTATCTTTTATTTCTACTCCTTCGAGGACATTAGATTTTTTTTATATATATCCAGCTCCTGTTGTGATCCTTGAAAAAAAAAAAAGCAGTAGCTTACTACACTCACCTTCGGTTCATCGTGGCCTCTCGAGGCCAAAACACTTCCATCATCAGCCAGGTTTTCCCTAAAAGCACGGCTGTGTACACTTCGGTTGCCACCAGTACAATCGCGAGAATGAATCCAACCCAGCCTGAAATTGAAAAGTGCTAGAGCTAGAGCATCGTAGGAAAATGCGGAACAAGGCTTAAAAAATAACATTAAAATAGAAAATATTGAATTCATGCAATTGCAATTTATCACATCTGTATACTCTATATATAAGAATTTGAAACGAAAATATACACTTCGGACTATCTGCGAATCTACTAATGTTACATGTTCGAGAACTTAAACAAATATGTGTGTGTGTCTGTGTGTGTGTGTGTGTGTGTGTGTGCAGTAATTAATAAGATACCGCCTATAAAGGTTACAGAAAGCTCAACATCAGGGGTGTAAAAGGCAAAAGCTTGGAGCAACTTCCAACGGACACGTTCAATGAATACAACCTTGACTTATTACTCTGTCCGCTCAAAAATGCTTGCCTAATCTCGGTAGCTGATTGAAATGATGACATCAAATATCCGGGAAGTACTACATGGAGCGCTACATTAAAAATGAATAACGCTATTCATTATCAGGTTGCACGCCCAAATGAGTCACACATAGAGCAGATGAAACGAAATTCGGTTTGCTGAATGCGTCATCGAGAGAGTTTAGATTGTTTGTTTATATGGTGTTTTTACGTTGCATGGAGCCAGCGGTTATTCCTCAGTGGAGAAACATGGAGCATATTTTGCTTTATCGAACATATTTGATAACTGCAGATGGATGTTCAACTCATCTCTCAAAATGATGCTGCAAAATCATTAACTGATGCGACTGTTTTCTCTAGACTCATTAACAGGCTTTATGATACATTCTCCATTTCATCATCTCGTTAGGTAATTTAAAAAAAAAATATGCCTTTATCAAAAGACTGTCATATATACTAACGGGGAGGGGCGAATTGACTATGAAAAGACTATCAAATTCTAACGGCGAGGAACGAACTGACGTGGTTGGACCGTCTCTTTAGGTATTACCATGCACGGAGGTATTATAACAGCTCCATGGCTAGTTCCAGCTAAAGTATATATAAACTAAGTGTGCTAACTTCACCGAAAAAATTCTCTTATAGAGATACAACATGGCATGATGCTAACTCATTTTTTAAAAAGAATATTGCAGTAATGGGTGGCAATGCAGCTTCCAACAATGTATCTGAAATAGCCGAGGTCTGAAATATAACTTATGTGTGGTTCTTAAACTTTTTATTAAAACGCCTACTCTAAGAGTTGGTCCTTCCCTCCGCTCCCCTCTTCATCTATGGTAAACCCACTCCCAGATTTAAAGGAAAATAAAAGAGAGAGAGAGAGAGAGAGAGTAATTGATTATAGGAAACTAACGTTATAAGCCTATTCTTTTACATTTTTTTCATAATCGTCTGGATATTAGTTCCTCACTCTTGTTAAGAGAATAACGAATATAATTTGAGGATTCTTAATCTTTCCATAGGGCTCTCACCTCCCTAGGAAATTGCTGACGACCCCCTTTGGGCAGGACCCGCCGCGCGCCCATCATTTTAGAATGGCAACATCAGTTCAAGACCCAGATGTTTCTTTCGCTGGGGATTATTAGAAAATAATTGTCATCTGTTGATCCGCTACCTACCCAACCCTTGAAAAGGTTTGTTTGTGTGGGTTGCTCTACAGCTAGAAAAGATTTTGAGAATGTTCTTTGTAAATAAGAACAGATATTGGGAGATAGTGATGTTTGTTCATTGAAAAGGGTGTCGAATCGTTCTTAGAATATCTTAAAGAGTTGTAAAAACACACTTCTACCTCCAAGAAAGCTGCAATGGCGAATATGACGATTGAATGTTCATAACAACAATTTCAATAAACCTGCTTTTCATGTTCTACTGATAGCTCACTGCACTGCTGACTTTAGAATTCGTGATCACTCAACAAGCAAAAAGCATCTATGACATTTGGCGTTTTGTGTGTCTACAACCGCTATTGCATGATACCATTGAGCCGTCAAGTTTTTATTTATTATTTATTTATTATTTTTTTTTTTACGAAAATAGGCCTTATCTCTTGAGAGAGAGAGAGTAACTACTTTCCTTTACTTATACTGAACTATTTTCTCATTCCTTCTAAGCAATATACAACCAAACCAAAGGAAAGATAGAACAAGCTGGGGAGCCGCTTCAAATGCATTTCTACAATACTACTACTACTACTAATACTAGGCACTACTACTACCATTACTACTAGGTAACATGACCCGTGTTTCCCCTCTGTGCCAATCTTCTTCCTCTTAATTTTTCAGACACAATTGCTATAGTACCAACCACAATATGCAATTGCCCCTGGAAGGGCAATGATGGGCACAACTCCAAAGACGCCAAGGATATAGCAGACTGCCCTCAATGTACTGATACCCGGGGTAGTGCTTTGCTTCTGAAAGGAAAACGATCATTTTTGTGTACTAGCAAACATATGTATGCAGAAATTATGTATGAAAATTCGTAAAATAACTAAGTCTACGGGCGTCACCAGCCTAGTTTCACGGGCAGAGACCAGCTCCGTTTCAGGGAATCCCTTCTCACACCCATCCCCTTCGGAGGTGAGGTGGGGTGGGTGGAGGTAGGATGAAACCCCATTATAAACCATCTTAAGGGTCCCCACCATAACTCTGCTAAGTTTCATGCCCATCGGACCAGCCGTTTGGCTGTGATTGAATGACCGACGGACAGAGAGACATTACACCCATTATAGTAAGACTATGGTAGGATATGCAATTGCCCACAAAACTACAACAAGATATCTTTCTTACAAGCGGAAACTTGTGAACAGAGCTTTGAATCTAAGTCAGTCATGATAATGTTGTAAGTCTAAATTAGCTAATGAATACATTACGATTCAACACTGAAAGTAAGTACTTTGGGTTATATTTGTAACGCAATATATTTTTTATTTCATCGTGCTCCTTACATGAAAAGAGACGTATTTTGATGATCTAAGGCACAAAGTATAATTAGACTAATGATGGACATTTGAAATGGCAACAATGATGGGGAAATGTGGTCTCACTCAAGACAACAAAATGCGATTTTAGATGGTGCAGATAACAATGAATATGAAGAGAAATAGACAGACGGACAGAAAGACGTTAGCTCACTTCCCTATGTTTATTAATATTGTTTCAGTCTGCGATGCTCGTTGTACAACGGCTGGCTGTTGGAAATAGAATGGCAAAATGCACAGAATATTCGGTGTTATACTTCGGCTTGTTATCTACGCGTCACCTCCGATGTGCTAGTACTACACATAACGGACGCTTAATGGGACACCGTGTTTAGTAAGAGCCCCTCTGTGATCAAAGCATTAGATGCACCCATTTCTATATTGTGTGGTCGACAAATTATATTAATAAACGATATCTTTGATCCCCGAGGGGCTAGTACTAAACACGGCATCCAACTGAGCTTCAGCCAAGTTTAGTAGTACTAGCTGCTCGGAGGTGACTGTAGATAAGCCAAAGTAGCAGCACTTTAGCCTAGTTTTGAATATAGACCTGCTTAAATTTGACAGCCTAATATACAATTTCTTGTATTTCCATTTCCACTTGCTAATTGTTAGACAGTATATCTCGTAATGAAGTGTAATCACTAACTCAGCTACAATCACGTACAGTTCATTTATCCGTAGACAACAGTCTGTCACAATCAAGAGTATTTTTAGCTCTTACGAAAATCCTAATTATTTCCCATTCTTTAAGTGGATTGAGAGTATTTTAATTGTATTTTAATTCATTTTTATCTATTAATGAGCTTACTAATTGATTTTTTGCTCCGTTTTTAAATAAGTGAGATTTCTCTCTGTATTTCCCTTTTCCTGAGGAAGCTTGACTTTCAAGTCAATGGCCCCTTTGGTGGGCTTCTTCCATAAGAATGGGGTTCTTCTGAATAATGAGAATAATATGCATTTCATTTTTTAGCGATATTTTTTTTTTTTTTTACGTGTGAGGACATTGCAGTTTACTTTTACACTTTATAGTTATTCTGAGAGTTTTAAGGTAAGTGACGTTAGTAGTATTCAGTACTACATGGAAGGCTTATCAGCAGGAGAAATTGACGCTTTAACACGTCAACCACAATCGCACATCCGTTGTCTCTGGTGCTAGTCAACCATTTAAGGCAATCCTCTAATCAGCTTTTTTGGGGGCATTCAGTGAACAGGAACTTTTCATAAAATTTTAGCAAAAAGAAGTGTTGACCAAACTCTACCGTTCCTCGATGTTAATGTTAAAAAAGTAAGTAAACAACTAAGTAAAGATACTTCCAGGATTTGAAACTAAGGGAGTATTAGTGGGTTTGTTTTCAAGATCTTCAAGAATGTGATACGATAAACATTTGGATTTAGACATGAACTACGACAAAGGACAAATGGGACGAGATGCAGAGAAGGAAACGTTCAAAACACAATCTTTTAATATATTAAGGGCCTGAAGAAACAACAATCTCTAGAAAATGAATAATGCGAATTCGTTTCCCATTTCATCGACACTGCCAGGTGAATGGAAGAATAAGATAAAAAAAAATGCAAAACAAAAGTAATAAATAAAAAAAAACTAAAGCACGAGAGTTGTTTAAGGGCACGAATGAACTTGATATTTAGGGGGTAGCTGGGAATTCTACCCTCAGTAGTTACGACAGGGTCACACCCGAATTATATATATCTTAGAGGAAACCCGCCTTTGGATTCTGTCGGCGCTGTGTAGTCATGATCAGGATGTCCTTATCAGGCCGCCTCCCTCCTTCTAGCTCTCAGCCTTTCCGTTTCCGCACATGGTGTGGACAAATGAGCCACCAAGGAGCAATCTTCACTCAAAACAATAAGACAACTATAAGGTTTCGATAATACCTTTCTTGATGGAATACTACTCGGGTGTTGTGCTGTACAAGTATCTCTTGGACATAATTTACCTTCTGCCGTGACTGTTGAAGCGGATCAACTTCTTCGAAGACGCTCCTTCGAGGCAAGGGCGGGGTACTCGCAGTCCTGGGCTGACTTCCGCGTCCGTAGCCCAGAAGAGCCGTTGTTTCTTCGGGGGCGCTCATCGTCTCGTCTTGCCACCTGTTGGTCAAAACAAACACGTTTATAATTCCTTGTCTTATTCCACTGGCTTTCGAAACTCTACCAAAAGCCACATGTTTATAATCCCTAGTCTTATTCTATGGCTTTCGAAACTACCAATAGCCACATTTTTATAATTCCTAGAGTAATTCAACTGGCTTTCAAAACTCTACCAAAAGACACATGTTTATAATTCCTAGTCTTATTCCACTGGCTTTCGAAACTCTACCAAAAGTCACATGTCTATAATTCCTAGTCTTATTCCATGGCTTTCGAAACTACCAAAAGTCACATGTCTATAATTCCTAGTCTTATTCCATGGCTTTCGAAACTCTACCAAAAGCCACCACATGTCTACAATTCCTAGCATTTCCACTGGCTTTCGAAACCAGGCTTTTAACCGCCAGATCTGGGATTTTCTAAGCCCAGTACTACTCTCTTCCCAACCAATTGATGAATGGAATGGTAACAGCCAACAAAAACACAGAAATAGATTAGCACACGAATGATAATATCACTCTGGAGAATTTTCTAGTAAATAGAAATATATAAAGTCCTTTTCACTCGACATCATCTACACGATCCCCTAAAAGCTGGACGAAACGTAGGCAATAGTTCAATAATAACAATAGACTTAGTCGAACAGGGGTATTAGTCACTTGAAATTTAGAGAGAGAAGAGAGATAAGCGTTTATTCATCAGGCAAAATTGGGCCTTAAAGTAACTTTTAAGTATGAATTTCGTCTACAGTGACTATCTGACCTTCAACGCATCCTGCTTCTTATCTTTTCTCTTTATCTACTAACTTTAATTCTAATTATCTCTTCCAAGTCCCCTTCGACAGCATTCCTTTCTTATTCTTATGTCAAAAATGGAAAATGCGAACAAATATATATGGGTCAAAAATGGAGGTAATATATCAAAAGTGAAGTGTGTGACATTCATAGGAACTGGACATCATTTTGAATTGCTGGCCATTCAACTATTCTAATGCTCTATCATCATCATCATCATCATCATCATCATCATCATCATTTCCCAATGGTTTCATATCCCAACACTTTCACAGGCGTCCACACCCTTCAGAAAAGTGAAATTAAGGTCACGTTTCAAAACTGGAAAAGGTTCCAGACAAGAATTTTAGGTGAATTCAAAAATAGCTCTCCTACTAGCTGTGACCACCGGTATATCGGAAGCTCCGTTGGTGAGGCTCTTCCGGGAAAGATGGCGCAGTGGGACTGTGATTTCCTACCGACAATTTACGAAAACTTCGATATTCGTATATTTATAGACACAAGACAATACCAAACTAGTTAAAATGGACTGTTTATTCTGGTTTAGTACCTTGTACCGTTCGTTCTGTAAAATAACGCGAGAATAGAATGACGTTAGTGAGTGGATACGAAAATGATTTTAACGGAAACTTCAGGAAAACGTTATTGAAGTTTACCAAATTCTTATCGATATATAAAAACCTAGGAAAGCAATATAGTGACTGTCGATTACCGCTCTTAATTCTACTGGACAATATGAATATGATCTTTATCCTGAAATATATCGTGACCGAAGAATAACTTTAATCCTTGGTCTAGCTTTCGTTATACTTACATGTACTAATGGTAACTGGCGTATCTAGGGGGTCCATGCCCCACCAAGATTAACATTAAATAGTTGTATTAATTACAATAGAATTATAAGCAGGTCTTCGAGATAGTCGATATTTTTTGGGTTGAAGAAAATGGCCTTTTTTTTCATTTAATTCTTCTTCTAACACACACACACACACACACACACACACACACACACACACACACATATATATATATATATATATATATATATATATATATAGTATATATATATACGTATGTATATAATATATATATATATAATATATATAGAGAGAGAGAGAGAAGAGAGAGAGAGAGACGAGAGAGAGAGAGAGAGAGAGAGAGAGAGTCATAAAAAATTGTACAATATTCAAAATCGTCTTGACATTCTGTTTGGTCCCCTCCAGTCAAAAATCCTGGCTTCGCTACTGAATGGTAATAATATTGAGCCAACTGTTTCTGTGTTTGATGACTTTGAACTTGTTTTACCTGGTTTTATTTGTATTTTTACTGCTATCTGTTCTGTTTTAATAGCATTCTATAATTCCTTTGGGAAGCAATCTTTTCCACCCATGATTCTAGCTGGTATTTCATCACACGTCTCGGGTTACTTTATCGTAAGAGTCTGTGTGCATTCGTGTATTTCCTGTGCTTTATCTCCCCCAAAATCTTCAAGCTTCCCTTCCCATCATAGGTCTCTCCCTAGTATCCGGATATACATACCTCTGGCGTCCGCAAGAGCCGCGCTGACGCCATCACGGGGTGTTCCCGTGGAGGTTGTGTAACTGTGTCCAAGCCAGCTCCATTTTATTTTTTCCTTTCTTTTTATCGGCGTCAATATCTTAGATACGTCACGCCGGTTTCAATAGCCACAAATTTCCATTTCATCATGAAATCGTGTACGTAAGAATCTTCCGTAATTTCCTTGTGGTACTATTTTCTCTAACGCTGTCAAGCTATCTTAGTACTATATCTTGAAGCTTTAGTAAGGCCAAGGAGTACACTGGATACTCTGTGGCGGGAATGTGGATTCCTATAGGTTTCCATTGTTTATAAGCTGTGGCGGGGATCAGCCACAGACGCTCGTGAGCTCGACATAGCTTATAAAAAAAAGTTTAAACATATGGGAAGCTACACCGACGCCACTCTGTGGCGCCACAGAGTGGCTCTTGAACTACTGGCCTTATTCTCGAATCGGCAAAATCTTGAAGATAGTCTGTGTATCAATATAAATCATGCTATGCTATGTATAATCTTATTTTCGTATAGAATTTCTATCTATTTGAGCATTCTCTTATATCGCCCACCGGTCTTTCCATCATGATATATATGAGAAGAAGGGAATTACCACCGTATGTGAAATAGCATTCATTTATGGCAGTGGTTCCAAAACTTTGGTCCGCTGACCCCTGGGGGTCCTGGAGAAGGTCCTATGGGGTCCGCTGACCCCTGGGCGAGTCCAGGAGAAGGCCATACATAGGTGGTCCGCGACACAATGAAATAATTATATTTTTCAACTCGAGAAAAAATATATATACAATAAAAATTACTACATCACTGATTCTCTATCATCCTAGTGTCTGTGTTATCGGCGAGCTAACGTCTTTAATATATCATTATTTATATCAATCATAATTTCAAATTAATTACGACGTATTCCGGTATGGTAATGATAACTTTTGATTGGCTGGGATCCTCGACTGGGACTGGGCATCTGGGGGTCCTTGGTATGGTCAAGTTTGGGAACCGTTGGTCTATGGCAAGCTACTATTTATTCCAAATTCACTTAACACGATCACGTCAAAATGAACTTCGCCTCTACTTCATTCACGGATAATTTCAGCTCCCTTTCTTAACATGTTTCACGGGACTGCCATTGTGGACGTTGTCAAAAGCCTTTTCGTCGTCAACAAAGCCCCTCAGAAGGGGATTTTTAAATTCGATACACTGGCTACTGCGAGAAGTCTTAACGCAAAAATATCTATGCCATTATCCTGCCTTTGTCAAAGTCAAGTTGCTCATCTCTTTCTTAGCTTACCAATTTCTTTCTTTCTGCAGCCTCTGCCTATTGAGGGTTAATCTTAATGAATATTTTCGTGATAATCGACATCTTGAGTGTATTGCCACGTCATGGGCGCCCGCAGCATATTTTCCAAGAGGGGGCCAAATTATATATATATATATTATTATATATATATATTATTTTTTTATATACTATTATATATATAGTTATATATATAATATATACCTTAAATATATATATATATCTTTATATATATATATATAATATATATATATATATATGTATATTATATAAATCTATATATTAATATATATATATATAGATATATATAATATATATATATATATATATATATACGTATATATTATATATATACTATCAAGATTTATATATATAATATATATAGATATAATGTATATATATATATATGATATATATATATATATTATATTGTATATTATATATATATATATATGAATAACATTGATCACGAAGTATATAAAACGTGATGCTATGTATAAATAAAGGTTTTTTTTGCCACGAAGGAAAAAAATGAAAAAGCGAGATAGCTGAGTACTTTTGGTCCTATTCGGACCCTTTACTGAGGCACACTGATTTTACAAAGAACACCATAGTCAAAAGAAGGCTTAATATACAAACTGACACTACCAGATTAGCCATAAGGGCGATTTTCACTCTACAGAGAGGAGGAGTCGCCATAGGCTAGCCACACCTTGAAGGATACCCGCCGTAAACAAGTTTTATAGTGTTGCTATTAATGAAAAAGAAATGCCTAAAAATGTACTTAGCTTACCTTATTTTCGTGGATTTGAAACCATAAAATCAATATTTAAATCGTTTAATGTTAATGTAGTGTTCTCTTATAACAGTACCATTAAAGATATGCTAATTAAGAATAGTGCCGTAACAAATAACATCATTTACAACATTCCTTTTAAGGATTGCCCATCGTTTTACGTTGGTCAGTCTGGTAAAAATTTATGTGTTCGGATTAAGCAGCATATGTATTCAGTTAGAACAGCCCAGACTTCAAATGCAGTGTTTATCCATCTGAGTGAAAAATCTCATTGTATTAATTGCTAGATCTAATGATTATGTTTCAAAAAATTTAATGGAATCAGCAATTATACAAATCACTAATAAAAACAACCTAAATCTTAGTCTGGGAATGTACCATTTGGACCCATATATTTGTAAGATGTTTATGAAGGCCCTCAAAATAAATGAACAACTAATAAATTAGTCCCACATGTATATAGTTATTATTTCTTTATCTCTCTCTCTCTCTCTCTCTCCCTCTCTCTCTCTCTCTCTCTCTCTCTCGTCTCTCTCTCCTCTTCTGGTTGTCGATACTTCTCTCTCCCTCTTTCTCTTGCTCGATATATATATATTTATATTTTCTTTCGTCTTTTCATTATTATAATAATAATTTTTGTTGGGAAAAGGAAAATTTGTGTAAAAATTCATGATATTAAATTGTATATGCTCCCGTGTTATTTTCAAAATGTACTGTTTTCTGGAAGGATCACTTGTTTACGGCGGGTATCCTTCAAGGTGTGGCTAGCCTATGGCGACTCCTCCTCTCTGTAGAGTGAAAATCGCCCTTATGGCTAATCTGGTAGTGTCAGTTTGTATATTAAGCCTTCTTTTGACTATGGTGTTCTTTGTAAAATCAGTGTGCCTCAGTAAAGGGTCCGAATAGGACCAAAAGTACTCAGCTATCTCGCTTTTTCATTTTTTTCCTTCGTGGCAAAAAAAAAAAACACACCTTCATTTATATATATATATATATATATATATATATAATATATATATATATATATATATATATATACATACATACATATATATATGAGCTGATTCGATTCAGTTTTTAATATGCCTTTTCCGTGATAGTCTGAAGTCCCGTGAAACCGTTATAAGTGGCTTTGGCAGTTCAAAGAGTGCCACGCATCTCTATATCCCTTCTTGATTGACCCTTGTGTCTAAGGAGCCAGAATAACCAATCAGCTTCTTGCATAACGATGCTGTGTGTAGGGGGCATTTGAAACAGGCCGGACTACCGGTCAGATGAGTTAGTTAGCGGGTCTCATTCAGTAGACTGGGTCGAGACACGAGTGCCCAGTGCCCGGATTCCCGTCGCCGTCGGCCGCCACACAAAGACGTGTGTCACCATGAGTCTCTAACCTGCCGTCCGGTTGTGCACTAGTATAGTTAACGTAATAATTACAGGCCACCTGTGTAGCTAAGAAGATTACACCTGTGTTAAACGTTTCATCGATTATTAATTTTGCATGACCTCTATTGCATGCACGTGAACTTATCTCTCTCCTGTTTTTTCCTTCATATCCCGAACCCACAAATGACCGAGATTAGGTCATATATATTGACTTTCTTTCAGTAGTTCCATATACTGTTCAGCTGAATTCAAATATTTCTGGAAAGAACAACGCAGTTATACACTGTATACCAATATTATATAATACATAATGGTACCTTTAATTCACTTAACCTCATCGATACTTTTGCTCTAACTTCCCATTCCCAATCATCACCATACCCACAGTCTGCAAAGTGTAGGTCGTATGAAGAAAGAAAGAAAGAAAAATACCCAACAGCGAAACTGATGCGTAGTTAAAGCGCAATATGCCCAAGCAGCACAACAGATACTGTTACGGGCCTCAATCCAACTTCCAAGAAACGTAGGCAACAAGATGACGTAGTCTGGGCTTGGCTTGGCCCTTGGCTTGTCGGGGGTAGCAGGGGTTCGGCTCCGTTCACTCCGACCAGATGAAGTCGAGAGTGGTGTTTACTGGGTCCGTTCTCAACAAAAATAAAATGACGAATGATTGTTGCGTGAGGGTTCGTTCATATATATATATATATATATATATATATATATATATATATATATATATATATATATATATATATATATATATATATATATATATATATTATATTATATTATATATATATACAGAATTGCATTCGGCACACATGTCAGAATTTACTTAATATTGAGTCTAGAAAGTGCCTCTTAAGGTACAAACGAGTTCGGCATTTTGAAACGACTTCGATTAAAATCTTGCTTTAAAAGCATAAAACATGAAGGATGCAGCTATTTCTTTCTTCGAGAAGTACCTGACGAACCGTGCGTTCGTTTTGATCGTGATGGTTAGTCTACGTATATGACGTGCTCTCATCTTCAACGTTCACATCTATCACTGTTTTCCTTCTCTGTCCTTTCGTCAACTATCTCATTTTTTTTCAGTTGAAAGACTATTATATCCATGGCCTTGATGACTAAGTAACAATACACCCTTATAGCTTGTATTTTAATGAAAAAGAACCATTATCCTCCTCTCCATCTTCTTGGAACGTAACTTGCTCGCTTGCACCACTTTACTACAGCGTCCGATGGTATACCCTATCGGTTCCTTGATGGCGAAAAGGGTAGGACATCGGCGATGACCGTCGATGCCAAATCAAATATTCCCACTCATGTTGTAAGGGATTTGAAGGCAGCATAAGTTATACAACGAAAATGTACTTGATTCATCATTAATTTTTGCCGATTATTGAAAGCCCTCGTGATTTTCTGGCTTTTAGCAACAGAAAAACAACACGTTTTTTCTTAAACTTGGCAAAAATATTTTCCAGCCCTGCCAGTTCTTCTCTCAGGTGTTAAGCTGAACTTGGGCATAAAGACGTCAAACAGCCGGGACTAAACCCCCTACTGGGAAAGGTAGTCGTCGCTTAATTGTCTTTCATGCTGGGCTGGTACCATTCTTAATGCAAATATTCTTTTCAGTTCCCAAAATTAATTTACTTATATAACGAATTGTTTCTTAAAAAGTTTTGTATTTATAACGTGCAGTAATATTATCTATATAATATAGTCTTGTATTTCTTGTCTATTATTATCACTATATGAGGCCACCACTCGAACAACCATTTATCTGCACAAAACAGAAATCGGAGAAAAACGCGATTGAAGTTTTGCAATGTTTACGTTATCATATTTCCGTTATTATTTATGCTATGACATCATCCTTTTTTTCAAAATGAAGCTAAAAACATGCTCTTTACAAATATGTGTGTAAATGTTATCTGTCTATCCAAACTGTACCTCAAACAACACTATAACTGCAAAAAACCGAAGTTTGTCAACATTGGAATGCATATATAAGTGATAATTATGAATGGTATGATGTCATTTTTTTTCTTCAACATTATATTAGCATAGATTTTAGAAACTTAAATGATTAAAAACTAGTATAATTATATAATGATGGGAAGAAGAAATATAAAAATTAAAAAAACTTTATTGTATAAGAATGGTGGTCTGTAAAATTATTCCGTTATGAAACTCTCCTTATGACACGTCATTGGTCCTCATTCATAGTAGGCCTACGTGGTGCTATCACATAACTACATACCTAAAAAAATGTGTTAAAGCATACTATAGCCCTAAAAGCATGGTAGGATGCAAGATTTACTAGCGCGTTTTTTTTTTTTTTTATTACACATAATTAGGCATAAAAAAAGAGCATGACTAACTTTTTTTCCCCATTTAACACATCTGACAATCCAATATTGGGTACAGTAATGATAGGTTAATAGATTTTAAAATCCAGTAAGGTATACTGTTTGGAAGGTATTTTCACTGGTTTTTTACCATAAAAAGACCGAGGAGTAATTACGTGGGCACTCACATTATTCTTTTCACACTGAGTACTACATTCTACTGCGTTGTTTTCAATTTAATTCGATTCCTTGCGCTTTCTACCCATAGTTGATGATCACAATAACTTATTTTTGTCAGAAACAATGCTTAATGAAAATTATAAGGTAAACCACGGAACACAAGAACTTGACAGCTAAACTAAGTGCCCTTTAAATATGACGTCATACCAAATCAAAGAACCTCATTGGTGGACGCATGCAGATAACGTTTTGTTCGACAGAACATTATCCGGGCTCCTTTTCCATCGAATAACCGCTTATCTGCAAATTTTGCAGATACACTGTTGTTCGATTCATTTTCATCCCTAGATTATAAACGTGAAAAACATATTTTTTTTTACATTTTCTGAACACTAGTATATAGAAGAAGAGTTGCTGGATTCGAAAGTATGTATAACTCAAAATCCGAAAATTTGCAGATAGACGGTTGTTCGAGTGGCGGCCTCATATGACATTCATGAACCAAATAATCATTTATTTGTTTTGACAAACCCTTATGAAGATATAAGAATAGAAAAACATAAAAAAAAAAAAATGTTATGCATACCTCTTAAATGGAAAAAGGGAAACGCAAAAAGGTACAAAAAATGTGGCAGTAGTTATATTATTAAAGATGATAAATTGGAATGAGCTGCCGATCTTTCACTTGTATATTTATGCCGCTCTCTCCTCTCTCTCTCTCTATCTCTCTATCTAATCGTTATCTATCTAATAAATTATAAAAAAATAAATTAAATTAATATATATAAAATTAATATAATATATCTAATTAAAATATATATATAATTAGGATAGTTATTATATAATATATATATCTATATATATATATATATATCTATATACATGACAGTAAATTAACCAAAAACAAGTAAATTAAAAGTGCGGAGGTTCAGTGGCTTGTGATAATCAACAAAAAATAGGTCCTAAAAGAGATTTTAATTAGGGGGGGGACGTATATGAAACAGAGACCTGGAAGAATGGAAATATTTTCGAAGGAGTGCTGAGGCAACAGGGAACCCCCGAAGTATACTGCTCCCAGGAGGCATTAACAAACGCCAAGGAGGGTAAACCTCCTTGACAGACGCACGGATTAAAAGGGGTAAATGGGAAGGGTAGGCCTTTAAAAATTCGAGAGAAGTACATTTGGCAACGTAGGGGACAACGCCCAAATCGCATCTTTCCGCTATGCACTCTTATATGCTCCATTATTAACTAACACATTTTTCAAATTACTCACTTTCTTTACCCGGGATTGCATAAGCTAATCAAGATTTGTCCCAGTTCACTTCTCTGTATAGTATCTTTTTATTTTCCCAAAGTACTTGCTCACCCTCTCATCTGTGTTTATGACTTGCTTTCTGATTTTTTTCTGTTTTTTTTTTTTTTCATTGTCTTCTTGACTGCCTCAAGCATATGATCTTCTATTCTAGGATGCAATTCATCCAAAAAAATCTTATTTATCATAACCAGTACCCGTTGGGGCCTACGACTCCTTTCACTTTCCTACCTTTAACCTTAGCCTAATTCACCATCCATTTTTTTTCTTACATGCTTATCTCACTTCCTTCCCATCATGTTCGTATCTTGGCTACATGTAAAAGGCTGCCTTCATATCTAGAACTTTTCATCTTGACTTTGTGTCCAAACAAATAAACTTTTCACTCTATTTTCCTTAACACAAGGCCTATAATTAGACTCTTCGTTTTTTCCAAAAACTAGACCCTTTCCAGACACACTACCACACAACACTCCTAGATGGTTTTAACCCTCATCCTTCTCCATTCCAGGTCTTTCGACCAAGCCCAAGTTTTTCTTACACTAGGACCCGCATCCCTTCCCTAAGTGTACTACTACATCTTCCAGATGCCCTCAAAGCCATTGCTATTGTTTCTCATATCTGGCCCCACATAGACTAACAATTCAATATGACTTTCTTTATTTAAAGTAACCAGAGCTTCACTATTTCCATCCTATTTAGATGTCAAGGTGACCTGTATCACAAAGAAAAAAAAAAGTAGAATTTAAGATTTAATCTGTTTCTAACTTTCTTGGGTAGAAAAAATACACTCCATCCTCTACAGTTAAAGTATGAACTAAACTGCTCATCATAGCGAAAAAATGGCATATAAAAACAATATGTTACAGTCAAAAGTACTGTATTCAGACTGCCTTAGACACGACGTTGTTTAAGCAGTCTGTGAAAGGTAGCTAAGAAGTTTCTTATTATTTCCGCTTCGTAAGTGTGCTCGCTGTTTTTTGTGAAAAGTAATAATCTCTCGTATGACTTCCTTCACTCTACAGCTTTTTACCCTCAAATAAAAAAAAAGGTCAATTACAAGTGAAAAAAGGTCAATTTCAAATTTTAAAAAGTCAATATCAAATTAAAAAAAGGTCAATTACAAATTTAAAAAGGTAAATTTCAAATTTAAATAGGTCAATTACAAATGATAAAATGTCAATTTCAAATTAAAAATGGTCAAAATAAAATTAAAAGAGGTCAATTTCAAATTTAAAAAGGTAAATTTCAAATTAAAAAAGGTCAATCTCAAATTTAAAAAAAGATCAAATTCAAATTAAAAAAGATCAAATCCAAACTAAAAAAGATAAAGATCAAAATAAAAAAGATCAAATTCAAATGTTAAAAAAGGTGAAAATCAAATCTAAAAAGATGGACTTCAAATTAAAATAAATCAATTTCAAATTAAAATAAATGTCTCAATACAAAAAAAGCTTTCAAATTGTTTTACATGTGCAAAAATAAAAAAGCATAGCTTAATTTTAATTTTGTATTAATGATGGAATTCTATGCATGTCGACATTTGTTCCCGGCCCATTGCAAACGCTGCCATACATTATTCGTCACAATCATACTTTGGAATTTTCATTTTCTATTGTTGAAATATGCATATATAAATCAACGCAACAAACTCAAACTCATATAAAAAAAAACCTAGGTATGATTGTGACGAGTAATGTACGGCAGCGTTTACTATGGGCTGGGAACACTTGTCGACATGTCTATAGAATTCCATCATTATTACAAAATTAAAATTAAGCTATTCTTTTTGCACATGTAAAACAATTTGAAAGCTTTTTTTTGTATTGACGTACATTTATTCTATTTTGAAACTGATTCATTTTAATTTGCAGCCCATCTTTTTAAATTTGATTTTCACCTTTTTTTAACATTTGAATTTGATCTTTTGTCATTTGATTTTCATCTGTTTTAATTTGAAATTGACCTTTTTTTTATTTTAATTTTATCTTTTTTAATTTGATTTTAACCTTTTTTAATTTGATTTTAATTTTTTTTTAAATTTGAAATTGACCTTTTTTCATTTTAATTTTATCTTTTTTAATTTGATTTCAACCTTTTTTATTTTGAATTTGATTTTTACAATTTGATTTTTATCTTTTTTTAATTTGAAATTGACCTTTTTTTAATTTGAATTTTATTTTTTTAAAATTTGATTTTAACCTTTTTTAATTTGAATTTTATTTTTTCAATTTGATTTTTATCTTTTTTTAATTTGAAATTGACCTTTTTTAAATTTCAATTTTTTTTTTTAAATTGATTTTAACCTTTTTTCATTTGAATTTGATTTTTATCCTTTTTTAATTTGAAATTGACATTTTTTTAATTTAATCTTTTTAAATTTAATTTTCAACTTTTTTAAATTGAATTTTACGTTTTAATTTGATATTTATCTGTTTTAATTTGAAATTGATCTTTTTTAATATGTAAATGGCCTTTTTTAATTGAAGGGTAAAAAGCTGTAGTTAGTGGTGGGCTATCTCAAGGAACTTGCATTCTTCTTCATCTCAGAAGAATTGAGTCTTTATTGTTTGCGTGACATCAGATCTCAGTGTATTGAGTGATTGAATATAAGCCTCGTAGTTGTTAGGAGAGGGTGGAAAGTCAGATTGAAGAAAGAGAATATAAAAGGAGGTACAGTAAATGGAACGAAAGGAGGTTGAAGCTAGGGGCCGAAGGCACGCGGCAAAGAACCTTTAGTACTTTTCTGACTACTTTGGTTTTCCCTTATCTAAAAAAAAAAAAGGGGGGGGGGGCCTCAGTGGCATGATCGGTGTGGTATTGGCCTGCCACATTGGTGGCAGCGAGTTCGATTCTCGGGCATTCTATTGAGGGGTCAGAGATGTGTATTTCTGGTGATAGAAGTTCACTTTCGACGTTGTCCGGAAGTCACGTAAAGCCATTGGTCTCGTTGATAAATAACCCCTGGTAAAAACACCATACAAACAAACAATTAATCTAAAAATTCAAATTTCAGAAGTTCTGTTCATGTTTCCATGTTAATATCAGCTCAGCGCTAGAACTATGTTTACAAAGGGTAGCCAAGGTTTATAAAGGACCTTGTCGTAGACTAATCTATGTACTGGATATCGGCATTTTTTGTGAGTATGAGGATACGAAGACATCACTCCGCACTCAGTGTTCAATAGTTCATACTCACATTGTAGGTAAAAATATATTTTTATTTTTTATTTTTGCTAAATTTTGCTTTTTCGTTGTTTTATTATACAGACTGTGATAAAAATTTACACATTTTGTACAGTACCTATATACTTTATAAGTAGATCTGTTATAGTACATTTGTCTTAAAGAACATATTATATTGGTTTTAAAGCATATTTGTTTTAGTAATTTCATGTTATTTACAGCAATTGTTACTATAAAGGTAGGGTATTGCATTTTTTAGGAAACATTCTCTCTAATGCACAGAATTTGAGTTTTGTCACAATTATCATGTAATGAGCGTGAAATAAACTTGTGTCGAGACACCTGAAACGTTCGTGTATTGCTGTTACTGTTGTTATGTTCATATGAAAGCATACACACACATATAAGTACCACTTATATTTCTACTTTCAATTAGTACAAGGAATATTATGTGGTAACTCACAATTTTAAATTCTTGGCTGAAAATCATCTTTAACAATTAAATATATCTAAATTACTTAGATTTCCAAAATATCCGCATCTGCGAGGGTATGGTCACCAAATATCCGCAGTTTTAAAAGACCGATATTCGCATCAACATCGTTTTGTTTGTTTGCATGGTGTTTTTATGTTGCATGAAACCAGTGGTTAATTCAGCAACGGAACCAACTGCTTTAAGTGACTTCCGAATCACAAAGAGTGTGAATTTCTATCACCAGAAATACATATCTCTCACACCTCAATGGAATGGCCGAGAATCGAACTTGCGCCCACCGTGGTGGTAGCCAAGACCATACCGATCATCCCATTGAGGCGTGCATCCACATCATGATCCACATATGTAACAATTCCCATTTTCAGACATCTGATACATTATTATAGTGCAGGCTAGAAAATTCACAGCAAAATATCAGCACAGTTTAAGGTTCTTGGTAATCATTGAACTAGTGCAAATGATCGAGGGGCTTCTTTGTTTGTTTGTATTGTGCTTTTCCGTTGTATGGAACCAGTGGTTATTCAGCAACGGGATCAACGGCTTTACGCGACTTCCAAACCACGACGAGAGTGAACTTCTATCAGCAGAAATACACATATCTCACACCTCAATGGAATGCCCGAGAATCAAACACGCGGCCACCATACCAACCACGCCACTGAGGCGCTTCTTTGGAAAACTTTGTGTTTCGCATGCACTTCCTCTGCTTGCCTTTTTTCCACATGCGAGATCTTCCTTTTGATAACATGAAGGGAAACTCGAGAACATCTGAAGGCCTTGCAAGTGAGAAAACACAACCCGTCTTGAATTCAAAACGAGGGATTTTTGCCAAAAAACATCGGCAAAATGGTGACTTTCTCAACCTCACCTTCTCATGTGGTGATGTGACATAACTTGGCCAAACCAGTCTTCATATGGTCCTCTACAAGAATGATAGGCATGTTAGGTTAAACAGAAAACTAAACTATTTTGAATAAAATATATTTTCACTGTTTCCAATTGTGAATTACTTGTTATAAAAGTGTCCAGGATACAATGATAATTACAATTATATATAATAATCTTCCAGTTGCTAACATATGCCTCTTAAGATTTTAGTAATAACTCATAGAATCTTTACTTCTAATGAATAGCAACTAGCTTATAACACAGTATCAAGGCACTAAACACAAACATACGCATATGATCAAGAAAGCACTGTTCAAGGTACTTTCATCACTGATTGAAGAGTGAGAGTACCGTTCATGGTAGCCACTGCATTGCACGTTGCTTGTTTTCACGTTTAACATTTAGATGAAGTTTTTCTTAGAGGCAACGTTCTTGCACTTGCCCTTACACTTTACTGTTGGTAATAAGGGTTTTGAAGCCACAAGTGTGGATATGTATTCGATCATGAAGGATAACTTTAACTTTCCTCACAGTTACACATCTAACATTCATTGCCAGTAGTGGTGCCACCAATGGTTCCTTAGAGCGAGACGCTGGATTCCGTTTTGAAGCCACAAGGGATGCTATCTGTCCCATATCTGGCTAATCGTTTTCAAATGACAGTGAACGCTTTGTGCCACCAATCACAATTGTTTTGTAAATTAGAGCGGCACTCGATAACCCAGTGCAAATTGTTTCCAGTTTTCTCAAGTAGCAGCATTATTATCAAATGACACTTTAAAGTATGAGTAAAAACACACCAAACTACACCTACACAACCTCTTTGTCACTTTTGGTTGTGTGATACAAAATAAACTCATTAGAATTGAAACTTAACAACTGCATCACCTTCAACTAAAGAGCAGATGGTCTCAAAATACCCCTGAAAAGGTAACATTTCCGAGTCCTCATTTAGATGGTCTAAGGGCTTCACGCTCACGCCAACTGTTTCCATTTTGCTGAGCCTCAGGTGGCAACTCTACTTACAAGAGAGAATCAAACTTCCAGTTTAGGGTGGAGCTAAATGTTTTTCACCCTATGCTATGTAGAGCTCAAATCACTTCAGACAGACTCTGCAAGCTTTTAAAGTGGCTGGGAAGGATAAAATATTGTGGCAAATCCCCAAGAAGCACTTAATTTACAAACACACTGTAAGAAAAAATATAATTGCTAGAATTTTAAGTTAACCTTGAAGAGTTCAAGTTATATACATGGGCTTTATGCTGGCAGATGACATGGAATAACAAGGCAGCGGAGTTCTTAACCCGGGGGCACTCTCACTCACTCTGCCCACAATTTTATCAAATCGTCAAATCGAGGCAAGTTGAAAACAACAGTTTCAGGATTCTGATCACCTGGATTACTTACGAGACAAATCCTAAATTTACGTATCATGTATATTGGTCTAAGTACATAATATATTCTTTACCTTACGAATGTGACTGATGCTTACAGGTTTCCCACCATTGATTACCACATTCAACTTCCAATGATTGAAAATAAATGACTCCATGTCTACAACATAATATTGTGCTTGGAAAGGAGCAGTTCTCTCAGTTGCCTCTCACGCCTCTTCAGTTCTTCTACTTCCTTCAGCAGAGCATCTCTCTCCTTGGTGACAGCCTCGACTTTTTCTCCGAGTTCCTTCAACTTGTCTTTCTTTCGATCCCGATTCCTCTTAGCATTTATGGCGTTCAGCCTCTTTTTCTCCTCTGCTGGGTCATGGAGCTCCTGGGTCATTTCATACTTCTTAGGCTTTTTCGGCCTCTGACGACGGGATGCTCTGGGTTTGGGCTGACTGCTTTTCCCAGGCGGTGTGACTGTGCCAAATGTGTTCGGCTGGTTGTCAGAATATGGTACTCCATCATTTCCAGGGGCGGCTTCCAATGCAATTGTGTTTACAACTGGACTGGGTGATACTAAGGATACTAATGGCAAGGTGGTATGTGTTTCCAATAAGTTTATTGGAACCTGACAATGGTCACCAGTAATTATAAAGTACTGATTTGGTTTCTCTTGAGCCAGGATTATTTTCTGCTCTGTGGAGGACGATGTATTCAGTCCCAATGGGTCATTACTTTCCCCTGCAATGTTGTCTGAGGTGTGAAGAACAATACGGGTAGTTTTGTCGGTAGCATTGCTCTGGACAAAGGTTTCATCATAGGAATCCATTGCAAAGCTGCCAGCACTGTCAATGGCAAGTGGGTCTGAGACTTCTGCATTTCCCTGACAGCCTGGCAATTCATCTATATCAATCGTATAATAACCGGTTTGGGCGGCATTATTGGCCCTGTCTGGCCGAGGAGTCCCTGCCTGCAAGGTGGCATACTGACTGGCATTCAAGTCCAGCAATTTAGAGTTATTTTCAGCCATCGTCTGTACTGGTGCATCACCATCCACTGGGACACCGATTCCCAGTCGATCCATCAGGGAGTGGTCGTTGAAGTCCTCCAAGTAGGTAAGCAAGTGAAATCCGTCAGACGGACCATCAAGGGTCTTGATGATGGGATCCCCCGTAATCTGGCTCATCTTGACGTTGGTGCACTTTCTCCCACAACCAGCAGCAAAATGTCTTAGCAGCCACGACCCACCAAGCTGTAAACCTGGGAAAGATTTGGAGCACTTAATTCACTGAAGATTTCCAACCAAAAGCAGCGCTTTAAAATTTTAAGCTTTAGACATCAACAAAACGCTGAACATTAGGTATCACTGTGATTCCTTAACTAGGCTAAATATAGGCAGTTAAATTAAAACTATAAAAAGAAAGCACACCAGGTAATGCAGGATTTGGCTCAAATTGTGCTTGCATGATGGTCGTCTTGTCTCCAGTGTATACAAAACATACTACTTGTCCTATGTATCTGACAATGTTGACAACTATGGATATCCCTTGGTTGGTGGCAAGTTTAGGTTACATCACTCTAACACAAGTTTGAGCCTCACCCTAAGGTGACCTGTAATTAAGGTTAAAGGGAACAAGCTGACCCGTAATTAAAGTTAAAGGCAACGAGCCACATCTAGCCCAACCAGTTGTGATGGTGATCCTTAAATCAGTATAAAAAATACTACTTTCATGGAAATGTACCACTACAGGTAAAGGAGCTTCATGCCTGCATTGTAGTTTATATTCAATAGTATACGATGCAGATATTGGGTATTAATAGGAAAATTTAACATTTAATACACCTTCAACGGCATGATAGATATTCATAAGGAATTTAGAGCTTCAATACATGAAGTAAGTCGCTGCAAAACTGTTTTTTTTTATTTTAATATACATTAGAACAAATTCTTTTGCAATAAATTAGTAAACAAAAATAAGATTAATTACCAGTGCATTTATCACATCTGTAAAATGTTTGTTAAGATTCATGGGAATTTGTCAACAGAGAAGCCTATTACATCTACATTATATAATAACCCTGTTATTTGTTACGTTCGCAATTATTAAGACATCGTTTGATATACGATTCACTAACCATTGTGAACAACTTACCCCATACTGCTGACATTCAGGTCACACATAAATCCGAACTTGTCGGCTAAGCCCAGTGAGAAATATTGCATTTTTTCATAAACATTCCTTTATCAATTAAAATAAACACAGGCATCATCCTCTTTATGTAAACAAATGTCCATGAAACTAAGTCTATCACTTAATTGGGGATCACTGTTATGGCTGGTGGGTGTTGGGGGGGGAGTAGGGCCTACATCAATATCCACATTACAGAGCTTCTCATTCCTTTTAAAACTGTACTGGAGTCACCCTTTAAGAAATATTGGTTAATAATATATATATACAGAAATAAACTTAAACTTACGATCTGAGTTCCAGTGTGAACTAAAGAGAAAAGTACTTGCGTATATATGTATATATATATATATATCTATATTATATATATATATATATATATAGATATATATTATATATATATATATAAATATATATATAATAATAATATAGTCTCCAGTCGGCGAAGATAACAATACTTCAGGGGGTACCATAATACATCAGTAGAAGGCCATAGTTTATTAAAAACGTTTCGCACACAATTCTCGATGCATCATCAGTTTGTGAACAATAAAAGTATATACATTATAAAAAGGAATTCACAATATTACAAGGCAATTAAAAATTAATGGTTTAAAAAGAAAAGCAGAAGTTAAATGGTTTAAAAAGAAAAGCAGAAGTTAAAAGTTAAAAATTCTTTAAAACACTGTAAAAAGAGAGAGAGAACTAAGACACCAACCATCCAAGGCTAAAGACGAAGAAGAAATAGCAAAACTTGACGTCCCAAACAAAAAGTCAGCTATGCCAAATACAGAAGTGAAGCCGTGGTGTTACTGTTCAAAGAGGGAACTAGCCTTTTAATAAGTAATGACTCCAGAGTTGTTAGATGATCTGGGTTCTTTGTATATCCAATAATAGAGAAATGCTGTTTCAAGACCTCTATTTTGCATATAGCAGCATGATTTTTAATGTTAGAAAACTCTGGTTGTTTAATTCTCTGGCCTGTACGAAAACTGAAACCCATGTGGCTGCAATATCTCACTTGCAATAGCCTACGAGTAGATCCGATGTACGAATTTCAACAACAAATTATCAACCAGGATGGTGACTATTTTATGGTCAGTTACGATGTTGAATCAATTGATATTATTTTAAACAAGATTTTTATCAGCAATGATACTCTGTTTTATGGTTTTAATAGGGCTACTTTTAAACAATTTCTGGAACTTGCTGTGCAAGACTCCATGTTTATTTTCAACCAGCAACTCTATTCGCAGGTCGATGGAGTTGCTATGGGATCCCCTTTAGGCCCCATTTTTGCAAATTTTTTTATGTGAGACTTAGAAAATTTTTTTTAAAATCAATGTGAGTCTTCTTTTAAACCAGCATACTACAGGAGATATGTAGACGACACTTTTGCTCTTTTTAAGTACCCTTGGCAATGCACACAGTTTCTAGAATAAATCAATCAGCAACACCCAAATATTCAGTTTACGATGGAGGTGGAGAGCGGAGACAGTTTGCCGTTTCTCGATATTAATATTACAATAAGCAATTCTGAATTCACCACAGCTGTCTATAGAAAAAAGACCTATACTGGTTTAACTAACAACTATTACAGTTCATGCCAAAGAACCTTCAAATTAAATACCATTTATACTCTTGTCCATAGAGCATTAAAGTATTCGTCTAGCTGGCCAACTTTCCATAATGAAATAGATTTTTTATTAGTTTTTTTTTTTTTTTTTTTTTTTTTTTTTCAGAAAAATTCCTATCCCAAAGACGTAGTCCTTACAGTTATCAATAAACTTTTAACCAAATTTCTCCAGCCACCATTGCCCAACTTTGATGTTCCCAAGAAACTGTTCTTTGCTTCCATCCCTTTGTGTTGGATACAAAATTCTCACGTAGACTAACACAGATCATTGAACAAGAAATTCCCTGTCTTCAGTTAAAACTTATTTCTAATAATCCATGCAGGATAGGTTCATTTTTCAGCAGTAAAGATCGCTTGCAGTCCTTCATGAGATCTAATGTTGTATATAAATTCACATGCCCTGGATGTCCGGGCTCTTACATCGGATCTACTCGTAGGCTATTGCAAGTGAGATATTGCAGCCACATGGGTTTCAGTTTTTGTACAGGCCAGAGAATTAAACAACCAGAGTTTTCTAACATTAAAAATCATACTGTTATATGCAAAATGGAGGTCTTGAAACAGCATTTCTCTATTATTGGATATACAAAAGACCCAGATCATCTAACAACTCTGGAGTCATTACTTATTAAAAGGCTAGTTCTTTGAACAGTAACACCACGGCTTCACCTCTGTATTTGGCATAGCTAACTTTTTGTTTGGGACGTCAAGTTTTGCTATTCCTTCGTCTTTAGCCTTGGATTGTTGGTGTCTCTTATTACAGTGTTTTAAAGGATTTTTAACTTTTAACTTCTGCTTTTCTTTTTAAACCATTAATTTTTAATTGCCTTGTAATTTTGTGAATTCCTTTTTATAATGTATTTACTTTTATTTGTTCAACCAGACTGTATGATTCACCGATGAATTGTGTGCGAAACGTTTTTAATAAACTATGGCCTTCTACTAATGTATTATGGTACCCCCTGAAGTATATAAATATATATATATATATATATATATATATATATATATATATATATATATATATATATATGTGTGTGTGTGTGTGTGTATATATATATATATATTATATATGTATATGTATGTATATATATATATATATATATATATATATATATATGTATATACTGGAGCCACCCTTTAAGATATATTGGTTAATTACATATACATACACACACACATATAAATATATATATATATATATATATATATAATATATATATATATATATATATATATATATATATATATATGTGTGTGTATTATATGTGTGTTATGTATGTATTGTATGTATTTTTATAATATTAATTATATATATATATTATAGTATATATATATATGTATATGTATTATGTATATGTATGTGTATGTATATATATATATATATATATATATATATATATCTATATGATTATAAACATATACGAAGGTACTTTTCTCTTTAGTTCACTTCTTAACAAACTTCATTGATGCACTTGGGCTAAAATTCATCAGAGTAAAACTACAGACTTCGACGTCTTGCCAATGACATCATCTTATTATAATTAAAACCAAATTACCTTTATTTTAGAGGAAGGTGGACGAATTTGGCTTCTGCTGCGATTAGCGGACTTTATTCCGTGGCGTTCGCGTGACAACATTAAATTCTGAAGCTTTCAGGAGGATTCGTGTTGGAGCTTCGAGTTCGATTGAAGACCACCACCTTTGCCTTGACAAAATCCAGTCTGGTCACTTCGTTTTCAGCCAGGCCACAGAACGTCAAGCTTCCTTACTTCCTATGTGCCATCTTGGTGAACAGGGAACGCCAGAAAATCGCAGAAGATGATCACGATGTCCAGCAACGCGCTGAAGAACTGGTAGGAACGACGACTTGGCACCGAATGATTCATGTTGTCAAGCTCATGAATGCTGTTGGGAGAGCTGGAGGGCGGAGCTATCAGCTATGACGTCATTAAAGTAAAGCCTTATCATTGGTTTGGCTGAAGTGCATGTTATGACGTCACTTAAAAACAACCCTCGTTATTGGTTGGACTGCGACGGGTGTGAAAACGTATTCGGCTACGAATCTCGGTGCCTCACGGGAACGTACTGGTACGTACAATATGAAGGACGTGTTATTTAAAAAATATAAAAATTTATATATTTATTATACGTAGTTTCAGAGATACCAACCACCCACCAAAATTATATCGAACTATTGTTTATTATCAGAGAGAAACTTATTTTTTGTTCATGGTCTTCATTTAGAACCAGTTGATCAACATGATGCAATACTGTATTGCAAAGATAATGAAAACCTCTCATGAGCAAAATTAAAAACACGTCAGATTGTTAGGTATAAGTAATAAACCACAATCGAATTGTATAAAAAAGACGAAACCAAACATTTGAAAAAGAAAAGTGAACCTTGTTCGGAAACCTACTTATAGACTTGAGTCAGACCACCACATACGTATATCTGGAGGACTGTTGCCAGATGACCGATAACCTCCCTTATAACATTTTAATGAAATGGATTTTCATCCACTGTGCTAGCTGCGTGGACTTAAAGTTTTATTTAGACTAAAACCCCAAGTTCAGAAGACGGCATGACGAAAGGGAAAACGCATTTCATGGCCATTCACTTGACAACCATAAAGTTTTCGAAACAGTGGTATCGTCTCTATGTAGGGAACAAGGGTGTGGTAGGTGGGAATCCTATGATCCAACATGTAAGCAACAAGCTCGTTGCATGATTTGCCGTCGCTTGAACTTAAACGCATGTACTTGGGATACTTTTGGTACGTACCTGGTACGATATCACATGTTCTGGATCAGACTATTTCGAATGTCTATCTCGGCAAATGCTTTTACGTTGTGTTAAAATATAAAAGAATTGTTGCCTCCCTGATAAGTAGACTCACTTAATAATGAAAATATATATTCTTTAATAATATTTTTCCAAAGAGCCACGTAATAGTCGAAATAGTCTGATACAGATCATTTGATATACCAGGTACGTACCAAAAGTATACTATACGCATAGTCAAACTGAGGACAAGATGCCTATTAATGATTCGAAATGCCTTTTTTTTTCTCTCTCTCTCTCGAGTTCTTCTAGTAAATTTTCATTTTGCATTAGTATCATACTGATGTTTTATCCAACTTACTTGGTTAACCTCTCCCAATAGGTATGATCACACACACATGTATATATATATATATATATATATATATATATATATATATATATATATATATAATATATTATATATTATATTATAGACGTTTGTGTAAGATCGTACCTATACAGAGAAGCAAGTGATGGAAAGAGCAGATCAAGGTCAATATAGACCTTGGAATAGATAACATCACCGTTGAAACTAAGAAAGGTTCAACCAAATAAGTTGGATAAAACATCAGTATGATACTAATGGAAAATGAAAATTTACTAGAAGGACTCGAGGTGAAAAGAAGGCATTTCGAATCCTTCATAATACCATCTGACGGGAAAGATCATGGAGAGGGAGCGGTTTTTAAAAATACATTTGAAATCTTTGATACGTCTATATCTTTGATGGCCGGGAGATTCAGGTTAGGCTTACTATTCTTCCCCCCCCCCCACCTTTTTTTTTAATCGGTGTCCGATAAATACCATTTATAGGGATGAATAAGGGTTCAATGATGCATGCATCTTTTTCTTCAAAATCTAAATAATACATTTGATTGGGAGGTACTTTAATCACATCGGCCTATTGGCTCCATCTTCCTTCTCTGTTCCCCCAACACCAGTCTTCCCAACAACAACATCAACATCCCAGGATTCACGACTTTACAAACACGTCACCCTCTATCTCATGAATGCAGCGACAGATAACGGTTATTTTAAAAAATTCTCTCATCAACAAACGAGGTGTTTACAAAACATTTTTAGCTCAGAATGACTTTTTAGTTAATTTCCCACGATATTTGCGTAAACTCGTATTGCACCGTGTAAATACACATATATACGTAGTACACATACATACATATACCTAGGTATATATAAACATACACATACATATGTGTATATATATATACACATGCATATATATACGGTAAAAAGTGTTTGCACACTTTGTTTCCAAACAATGTTTCCTAGTGTGGAGAGGCCTTAATTAAGACATTCCCTTTTCTGTCTGATTCTTTGATAACTGAAACTGACAGTCTGTGTCTGACACACTTGACCAATCCAGATTTTCGTTTTGCTTTCTCCCTTGAGTTTGTGATATTCTGTCGATTTCCTTTTCAGTCAGCTTTAACCAATAAATGGCATCTCAACCTACTCAAACATGAGAGTGATGTGGGCGTCATCCGGTGTTGCCAGATGTAAGATAAGTATTGTAAATGTACGATAACCGAAACCCCCCCCCTTTTTTTTTTTAATAAGACCGATTTCCATTAACTCAAAATTGGTCGACTACCTTACGTGTTTGGGCTCCTCTTCGTTGCTTATTTAGAAATATATATATTGGATATATAACGTCGTTTCAGTCTTCCTATTAAGTGTGTATTTCTGTGTGTATGACAAGCGTATCCATAATGTGAAGACTTTGAGAAGTTGGGAGGGCATTGCAGTTAATTACAATGGCATACGAATCTGGCTAAAAAAGAGCTGTACAATAAATATATATATATATATATATATATATATATAATATATATATATATATATATATATTTATTAGTATGTATGTAGTCTGTATGTATGTATGGATGTATGGTATGTATGTATGCTTATATATATTATATATCTAATTATAGATATATATATATATATATATAATGTGTGTGTGTGTAACGTAGTAAAAGCAAATAATATAATATAGATATACTGAGTGAAAATACGATAATTTTCAACCCTCCATACGATCAGTCTTAGCCTGGCTGAGCTGGCTCAGGGTGAATCATTTAAGACAGCAGCAGTCGCAACTCGCGACACACGCAGTAAAAAGTTACAATTCATCGTCGTCGGTTCGACTACAGACGATAGAGACATTTCTGCTTATTAAGTGATCTGACTAGAACACACTGAGGTTCGTGGACATCATCTGTAGGGCTGAGTGAACACTCGGGTCAAAGTTATGGCAGATTTGGTAATGCAAGAACCGACCTTTGGCTCTTTCAACTTTGCTACTTTCGTGGGTGGGACACCACTCGGTCCGCACGAAACTTGTGGCCAGCTGATTCAGTGCGACAGTGCCAAAGAAAATCGCACTTTCGACGTATCGGTAGCCGCACAGGTGGTGAATGTTTCACCTGTTATCGGGAGACGTCCTCATTTCAGCTACGTCTCTGAATCAGTGCAGTTGGAAGTGGATGGAATAAACACACAAGCGCTCACCGAATACCAGCCTCCTAAGGATTCTCCTTCACCTCCCGTATTTTCGTCCCTTCAACCTCATGAGGATACTCCTTCAGCATATTCGTTGAAGGACCTTGACCAATTCTTCGCTGATCTTCCCACTGGAACGGAAGAGTGGAACTTAGACCCAGACATTGGCGACAACTCAACTCATCCCATTCATTTACCAGACATTGAAAGTTTTAGTCTTGAATTGGATGGCGTTCTTGGATGTTCAAGCACACCCCTCCAGGCCCTCATCCCTGAAAAAGAGACCAATCTGAATTTAGTGTTAGCCGTTACCCCAAGTGGTCCTCCGAGCACTGCGGAACGCCAAGTGACCCGTCTGGAAAACCAGATCAAGGCACCAAAAAAGAGGCCCCTCTACCAGGAAGGACCTTTCGCCGACAAAAGCCAGGAGAAGAGGCGGAAGGACGCCGTGCGGGCGAAGCGGAACAGAGATCTCAACAAGGAACGATCGTCACGTTTGCAAGAGGAAAAGGAGGCTCGGTTGCGGGTCGAAGAAGAATTGGCAGAGTGTCGACGGAAGTGTGCAGTGCTGGAGAAGTTCGTGAGAGGGAACTATGGGGAACAACTGCTCGCCAGCCTATATTCCCGTGATGCTCAAGAAATTCAGTGCCTTCGATAAAATACATTGTGTTTTTAATTGAGTAAAGGCCCCCATACACTGAACGATTGTCTGAACGACTGTCTGTATCATTCGCAAAAACAATGCGTATGGCCTTGTCTGAATTCTCATAGATCGTTCAATGTATGGATTTGTCTGCCGATATAACGCTATCGCGCGCGTTTCTTCTACAGATGATGCCATGTCATCTTGAGACAAAATCTTTGTTTAGACTGAAATCGGTGCGGAGATCGTTCAAACTGTATGAATAGTGTGTGTGTGGGTCGATAGCGACAATCGTTCAGTGTATGGGGCCCATAAGCCGTTATGTGTCCCAAGAACCTCTAGGCTAACGTCAAACATTGTATGTATTTTGTTTGTAATATCTTTTTATCTGGCTTCGACTCATGGATGAGGAAATATCTGTGAAGCTGATGTGTTTGTAACTCTCGTAGATGGGCGATTTTAAGTCAGGTTCATTAACCTTTCTTTGATCTGTGTGAAAAGAGAGAGGAAAAAAGTTCAGTTCTTGGGTTATAATACGTCAGGGTGAGCTAAGGATATTATTTTATTATTATTTTGTGATTCATGAAATTCCCTCAAACTTTTGCTGCTTACATCATTCGCTGAGACCGGATGTTGGGCATGGCCCATTACACACACACACACACACACACACACACACACACACACACACATATATATATATATATATATATTATATATATATATATATTATTATATATGATATATATAAGGATCATATATATTGTTTCTTGGATAACTGGATTAACTCTTCTGTTATAATATACCTTTATATATATATATATATATCTATATAATTTATGTATGGTATATATATTATAATAATTTAAAGGTTTATCAGTTATCTACAGAAGCAGTAATACCATTGATTACCTTAATTAGAAAAAGACGAAATGAATGTGTAAAAATATATACCGACTTGAACACTAAACTAGACGAAAACTGTTGGCTCTGTACAGTTTTAAAAACTGAAGAAGTAATCACTGTAATTCGTTACATATTTGTTAAGTGTTTCTGCGAGGTCTCAAAGAGTATTTATAATACCTGTTCATTGCAAAAATGAATGTGAAACAAAATTTTGATATAAAGCTTCTGTTGAGGGAGAGAATTCCTAAGTTATTTTGACAAGTAGGAAAAAATGTTCGCGTGCATTGTACCAATAGAAAAGAAATCAGTACTCATACTTTGGAAGTCTCCTTTATTGAAAAAAATGTGACGATATGTATAGTTTAGTTATTGTGGCTATATATAATATATATAGAGAGAGAGAGAGAGCTAGAGAGAGAGAGAAGAGAGAGAGACACTAATCATAAGGAGTATTTTATAAACGAGATTACTATGGCCTTTTAATCAGATGCAATGAAATTTTTTTTTTTTTTTGGTAAACTACTAAAAATTGTCATATGCTGTGGCAGATATTGAAAATCAGCCCAATTATCCTTCACAAATATGTAATTTACAAAGTACCTTATTTCGGTTGACGTTTGTTTCCGTGTTTTCAAATATCACGGGCCGGAAATAGAACTTCCAAACCTTTTGCCTGATACAGATACGTGCCTTACGACGTGTTTTCAGATTGTATTTTGTATAACAAGTATTTTAGGAAAAGATATATTGGTGCTACTTTTGCTGGCTATTTTATACGCGTCGCCTCCGAGGTGCTAGTACTCAAGGTGGCTGCATCTGGACTGAAGGAAATTGGCTCGTCGGCATCTCTAGCCCGCTTAGGCCACGCCCCCTTTACACCAGGGCTGTGCATTGACCGCAGTCTTGTTGTAATTATGATTGTAATTTAATTGAAATGTAATTATTTACGTATTTTTAAGGTAATTGTAATTGTACTTCTTGATTTCTATTTAATATTAATTTTAGTTGCAATTGTAATTTGATAATAGGACTAGTAATGATAATTGTAGCTGTAATTGACATAAAGCATAATGTAATTACTCCAAAACTGACTGAATGAAATTCGTCTGCTAAACGGAAGAAGACGTCATTACAGATATGACGTCACGTGTGGGAATATTTCTTGGAAAGGAATAAAATGTACATATTTCCTTATTTTTTTCTGATTTATATGGCACAAGACACCATAGTTTAGCCTTGTTAAAATGTCAACATAGTTAAAAAGACCGTCTTCCTGCTTTTACTACTGAAAGATGACGAGCATGGTATAAATGGGGAGGCGCTTAATGATGTCAGTGATAGCTAGCCAATCAGGACAAGGAAGTAGTTTTCATGTACGGCTTGGTTTTTATTGTTTTTTATTTTTATTTTTTAATCGTTGTCAGTATCAGTATCAGGAATATAACAAAAAATCTAAACTTTCCTTTAAGCTTGCAAAGCTATTTTTTTTTTATTGCCAAACTTAAAAAAACAAACAGGTAAAAGTCATATTTTGGTTTGTGTTACCATAGCTACAAATGGGGATGACACTGCCTTTTTCTCTACATACCTTGCTTATGGCGGAAACTTTGTGGGACACCTTGTTTAGTACTACTAGTGCCTCTGTGAGAAAAGATATTGATAATTAACATCATTTTTCGACCACACAATATAGAAATGGTTTTATAAGATACTTTGATCCCCCAGAGCATAGTACTAAACACGGCATCCCATTGAGCTTCCGCCATGCTTAGTACTAGCGCCTCGGTTCAGAGGTGATGTGCATGTAGACAAGCCAAAGTAGAACCAACATATTTTTGTAACTATGAATTAGTTTCATAACTGTATTGTTACTGCTCAACAACGTTGCAATAATGTCTGAGAAATAGATTTATTTTTTAAAAAATGCCTTGAAAACTGAAGAACGAAACCAGTGTCAAGTATTTCTGCTATTCTTGAAATCCATGGTTAGATTATCTAAAAAAAGCCTTTTATTACCCTCAGTGTTATGTATTATTAATTTTTAATGTGGAATATTGGTTGATTGGATGGGTAATTAAAAACTACATATTTTTGGTAATTGAAAAAGTTTATCTTGAAGAGTGCAAGTATGTATCCATAAATGAATTTTTTTTTCATTTTCACACATGATTTTTGTGTGTTCTCAAATATTTAGTCACAAACATTGTTTAATATCTTATTGTCTAAATGTTTTGAATTTTGTATATGTGTATATATATATATATATATATATATATATATATATATGTAATATAAGTATATATATATATATATATATATATATATATATATATATATATATATATATATATATATATTGATATATAACTTGATCACGAAGTATATAAAACGTGAAGCTATGTATAAATAAAGGTTTTTTTGCCACAAAGGAAAAAATGAAAAAGCGAGATACCCAAGTACTTTCGGTCCTGTTCGGACCCTTTACTGAGCAAACTGATTTTACAGAGAACAACATAGTCAAAAGAAGGCTTAATATACAAACTGACACTACAAGATTAGCAATAAGGAGCGATTTTCACTCTACAGAAAGGAGGAGCCGCCTGAGGGTAGCCACACTTTAATGGATACATGCACTAAACAAGTGATTCTTCCAGAAAACAGTACATTTTGAAAAAACACGGGACCATATACAATTTAATATCATGAATTTTTACACAAATTTTCCCAAAAAAATTATTATTAATGAAAAGACGAAAGAAAATATACATATATATATATATCAAGCAAGAGAAAGAGGGAGAGAGAATATCAAACCAGAGAGAGAGAGAGAGAAAGAAATAATAACTATATACATGTGGGACTAATTTATTAGTTGTTCATTTATTTTAAGGTCCTTCATAAACATCTCACAAATATATGGGTCCAAATGGTACATTCCCAGACTAAGATTTAGGTTGTTTTTATTAGTGATTTGTATAATTGCCGATTCCAGTAAATTTCTTGAAACATAATCATTAGATCTAGCAATTACCGAGGTATCACCCCAATTAATACAATGAGATTTTTCACTCAGATGGATAAACAGTGCATTTGAAGTCTGGGCTGTTCTAACTGAATACATATGTTGCTTAATACGTAGACATAAATTTTTACTTGACTGACCAACGTAAAACGATGGGCAATCCTTACAAGGAATTTTGTATATTATGTTATTTGTTACGGGACTATTCTTAATTAGCATATCTTTAATGGTATTGTTATAAGAGAACGCTACATTAACATTAAACTATTTAAATATTGATTTTATGGTTTCAAATCCACGAAAATAAGGTAAGCTAAGTACATTTTTAGGCATTTCTTTTTCATTAATAGCAACACTAAAACTTTTTGTGAGCTTTTTGATAACATAAATCAATTAAGTGAGGTGGGTAGCAGAGATCATTTCCTATCTTTTTTATGTATTCTATTTCTTGGGCCAGATATTGTGGACTCGTGATACGCAAAGCGCGTAGGAACATAGAAGAAAAAATTGAAATTTTAATATTAAGATGGTGGCCAGAATAAAAATGTACATATGTTAAATTATTTTTGGTTTTTCTATAAATACTGAATTTGCATTGGAAAGATTCTCTATGTATTAATACATCTAGGAAAGGGATGACATTGTTATTTTCAATTTCAACAGTGAATTTTATGGATGGCACTAAATTATTCAATTTAGACAGTAAATCATTTACATCGATACCACCAGGTAAGACTACTAAGATATCATCGACATATCGGTACCATTTTAAGGGGGATAAGTGTGATATTCAGGAGATGTTGTCTCTCAAAAAAATTCCATATATAAGTTTGAAAGGAGAGGTGATAAAGGGTTACCCATGGCCATACCAAATATTTGTTGGTAATATTCTCCATTAAAAATAAATCTGCAATCACAAATACATAACTTAATTAAGGAAATTATGTGACTAACGGACATAGGCAATTCATGCCGTACAAGTTCATTACTTAAATATTCTAGCACAGAGTCAATAGGGACTTTTGTAAACAAAGAACATAATTCAAAACTGACAAAAATATCGCTAGGGTTTAGTACAATGTTATTTAATTTTTCCTTTGTCTCATTGGAATGCGAGACCCAGGTTGACTGTAATATCCTGACCTTTTGCATATATCTCTTGTTCTGGTGAATAATGAGTATTTTTTAAAATCTGAAGTCATTTAAATCTACCCATCTGATGATTTCAAAAGATCTCACAGTCATTGCTAACAAGTAGGCTAGCACCGAGCATAGTACTAGGGGAGTTCTTCATTGTTAGCATTTCCTTTCAGACAGAGTATCGCTTACTCCAGCCTGAATGATAGCATTCCTCCTACACTTGATTCATGAACATTTTCAAGAATTTCATACCTCCATGGAGAGTGTTTTATTTAATTTTTTTTTTCATGGGATGTTTTTAAATGATGCTGCTTGGGCCCAAACAGTTCACAAATGGATGACTCGAGATGGATTAGCTTGCCACATTTCAAAAGTCCACACAATGGCCTTGCGCAGAACACCTTTCCAATGATTTCAAAATTTGTAACAGGTTCCCAAACTGTTTGGTAACCTGTTAGTTATACCTGACTGTAGAATGGCTTTGGTTTTTCCTGTATCAATATTAGTAATGCTGAAGAATATTCTGATTGCAGGGAATTGCTTAAAAATATGTAAAAATCAGCCAGTGTGTTATTCTCTTCCAAAGCATATGTAATTAAAACATCACTCTGTGTTGAAATTGGCAGAGCATTGGACTAGGTTTTGTATATAATTTGATTAACTTTTCTCAAAATTGCAGTTGGGGATAACAAAAACTGCCACTGAACTTTTGAATGTAGTGCTCATCTGAACTGAACTTTGCAATTCTTGTAGATAATGATATTTGATTTGATATGATTTCTTCAGCACGCTGTCAACGCAGCCCTTGTAGCCTGATATAAAGCCTAAATTTATGTTGATCACCTAGGTACTGGGACAAGCGTGGACAAACCTGTAGTTTTTGGCTATGCATGCATTCCAGCCCTGGGAACAGCACCACTCAGCAAGGCAATGGCATCAACTCTTGGAACTCAACCACATCTTCTTCAGTTTCACTCAGTACCTTAGATGCCAATTAGCTGACTCCAAGCAATGCAGTGATCTGTGTTCAAGTAGGCTACTTTTGAGCTTTTTTTAGTTACAGTAACTTTTGCTGCATGATCAATTTACTTACCAGCCATCCCACATCCTCAAGTGGAAAGTCTTGAAGACAGAACTTGTTACAAAAAGGTCAATGCATGGCAAATACTTGTGTGAGATAGGATGTACTTGGGCTTAACCAACATCTTCATTTATGAATTGGTGATGTTATGATAGTGTCCTTTGCAGTTACTAAAACATTCCCGTATATTGGATATCTAATGTCTTTATATCCCAGCAGGAAAATTGCTTGAGAGAGCTCTTGGAACACCTCAGCTGCACCATCATAGGAGATCGTGCCATCAGGTACGTGAAGGGGTTAAATTCCATATTTCTTTTGGAAATACCACGGTGAATGTCCGCAAGGCTTCCACCATGACTTCATACCTGTTGATTATATAGATTTCTATAACCAACATACTGATGAACGTTTGGCATACTTTAAAAAAATCATTTGAATTGATTATGGTGTCAAGCATGGTAAGGACGTGTCATATTTAACTTGACTTCATGTCCTGCCTCTTTGTAGAATCAACCATATGAAATGGGATTAACTGTGCAGAGAATTTACAGGGATGTTTTATATTAGCTGAAGTGTTTCAATAATGATACAAAGAAGGTCAGCATTATGTTCTCAAAATATGCATGAGTAATGGTCCAGGATGATGCGAGGGACCCTAGATTTTAACATAATGACAATACTGAACAACCAGACTCTGATGCAAGAAAGCTCAGAGGTTAACGGAATTGTACAAAATGTCATTACTCAAATAATATGATTTTACAATACTGGTATCAACGAGGTATTTTACACCAGGTTACAATACCACATTAACATCATTCACGTTTACAGATCTGATGAAGGCCAAGCCCTTGAACCCAGCAACTGCATATCAAGACCTGAATGCTGCAGTTTGCTTTACCTCAAGTAGCAATTGCTGAATAGTGGCATTTGGAATGACCAAGCTGTTTGAATGAAGTATTTGGGGGTAGGAAAATCCCCCATCTCTATCTCAGTTCCCACTTCTCTAACCCTTGTCCATGGCCCTGACACAGGCGCAAGGAATAAAGGAGTTCTTGGCCTTCGTTGTTCGCTTTTATAGACCATGTAGCAAATGGCAAGCTCTTAAACTAGTATCCACATATCAAGACCTAATTTCTGCAACATTTCCTTTGCATTAGCAGGCAGTTGCTGACGATAACATTCCGTCGTTCATGGCTTTTTCAGTTCCTGTCCTGGTGTCTGCTCTTAGAAGATGAGATATTGGTTACTCACAAGAAGTGCACAAGTTCTTCACCAGTCTTCTTCCTTTTTGTATTCCTCACCCTCCTACTCTTTTCCAACATCTCTTCCCTGGACCTATGGGGTGTGGGGTGGAGAAACAACGCAAAGAAAGCATGACAAGGCTAAGAAGCATTCTGTTGTCACATTTCCTCTTATATGGTAAGATGGCTATACTAGTAACCATTCATACTGGGGGCTGGTAGTAATAAGAAGAAGGCATGATGCAAATAGTCTTCTTGTGAAGGCTCACCAAAATTTGAGCCTGAGAACATGACGTGTTCTCTCCTATGCGTGATTCTGGTCGTTAATGGTCGCCTGCTCTCTCTTCCCCAGAAGAAAACAAACCTTGACTCTCCCCCTTAAGAGTAGGGTCTAAGAATTACGGCGAGCACATGCCTGTAATCCCCACCACAACCTTCAGAGGGGAGCACACAAATGGAGGTATTTATATTGTAAATGCGCCTACACTTGCTAAGATTTACCTCCAATGTTAGTGTAGGTAGGCGCACCCATATATCATTCTCTTTGATTTTAAAGTGACATTATTGCCTTATGTTGGCCAAACGTGATAAACCATCCGCCTACAAGAAAACGGATGAATCAAGTTTCAAAAATACTTCCTTTTATTCAGCAACAGCAGCTTAGTTTGGAATTTATAAATTGTTTTCCTGGTTTACTTTGTAGAGCATTGACAGATCTGCTATTCTTTGGGACTAAGGAGTTATGTCGTGTAGCGACCTGAATGAGAATATCAGCATCGATGGTTTCATGTTTGTTGTCTCTTCTACGACAGTGTGCCTCTTGCTCTAACAATAACATCAGTGCTACAGCCGTGTTGCTTAAAGTAATTCATAGTCTAATGACAGTTTTGTCTCTGTTTCAGTAATGACGCATATCTCCTCTTAAATACAGGTATGGATTATGATGATGTTTGAAGTTCCTTGCTACAGTCCGAAGTCCCTTGATACAATCCACACACTGAGGCAGCGGCTGCTGTGTGTGTTTTGTGGTGAAGCTAGTCCCCCATTCGGCAGGATATTTCACTCGATTATGTACTCTAATTTTATGGGTGGAAAGGTATGGCATCCACCTCCACCCACTACAGTCAGTGGTACGGTATTATGGCGATGAGGCATTTAAATAATGATGACTGACATCTTAGTCACACTCACTTCTGTTTGGGATATAAAATGCAACAGGCTGCAGACGAATTTGGAGAAATCAAGCCATACTGACTGGTTTTGACATGTATTAGAGAAGGAATATGTTCGTGATTCTTAGTCATGTTTGAAGATGAAGTTTCCAAATAACACCTCATTTCTGTATATAAACATTTTACCCACTAATAGCTAACTTCTGCACAAGTTTGGTATGATGCCATTTGGGTCCATTTGAAGATTCAGAAGTAGAGCCTTATTTCTAATCTGAAATTGGGGAGTCTCTTTGCTCTTAATAATTTGTCTAGGGCTACTTCCTTACTTCTATCTTTCAAAGAACAGTGGTACTTCGGTTTTCGTACATAATCCATTCAAGAACCTCCTACGATATCCGAAATGTACGAAAACCGAAACAATAATTCCCATAAGGAATAATGTAAATAGTATTAATGTGTTCCAGACCCCTCCCAAATATTTTTTTAAAATACATTTTAGAGGGAATAAACACAGTTTTACTTACAGAAAAGAGTGAGAAATAAATATAAATGAATAATGAAATGAATAATCAACATTTAACATCACTCTTACCTTTATGGAAAACTCTTGTTAGCGTAGGGAAGATGGAGACAAGGGGAGAAGGAGGACCTTACTTTACCTTACACACCTTGCAGCTTGTTCGGGTTGCCCCAGGTCCCTCAGTGTGAGGCACCTCTAATGTCTACCAGAGAATTGCTAATGCATCTTCCGGTATATTTTGCATCTTCCAATCTTGGATGGTCTGGGATGCAGCTCAGATATTTGTCGAGCTTATTCTTAAACACATCTACGCTCACTCCTGAAATGTTCCTCTCAGATGAGCTGGCAATGCATTGAATAGATGCTGCATTATCTATGCTGGTGCGTAGTGCAATAATGTCCTGTGTGCTTTCCTTAGTTTTCCTGGTATAGTTTTGAGGGTGCCCAGACAAAATGCCGATGGACATAATGTCGACGGAGATAATGTCAATGGACAAAATGTCGACAGACAAAATGTCAACCTTTGTTCAGGTAGGACAAAATGTCAACAAAAATAATAAAAATAATAATTCAGTTTTTGTTCACATATTTTGTTTACACATTCCAGCACCGGCAGTTGTCTTGTTCCGTTTTACAAGCCATTTAATGCCTAACAAATGTATTTTCAACGAAAAATGATTTTTCAAATTCCATTAGTTCTCCAAGATCTGCGATATAGTGAAATTGTTTTTTCGGTCTGTCCATCACTACAATGGAGATAACAAAAACGAACAAAGGCGGCAAGAAACTTCTTTAGGAAGGCTATGCTTACGTTGTCGATAAGCGAAAGGAAGATAGGATCTTATGGCGATGTGAAAAACGTGGATATTGTGGTGGACGAATAACAACTACTAACGATACTGTACTTTCTTTTGCAAGTCATTCTCACTAGCCAGATAGTATCAGATTTGATGCTCTAAAAATCCAGAACAAAATAAAAGACATGGCCAGCGGTACAGAAGATATTCCCTCAAATATATTTCACAAGGCTACAGCAAACATATCACTAGATGTGTGTGGGGCTTTGCCAAAGAAGGAGTCAATTGCGCACACAATTAGGCGACAGCGCAGTGTAAATGAAGATGAAAATTTGACGACAACTACAAGTGGAGAAGCTTTTTTGTTGCACAATAGTGAGGACATAAGCATTTACACAACGTCTAACAATCTAAGAGTGTTAGAAACCTATTCAACGTGGCTTTGCGATCGGGCATTAACAGTGTAAGGAAGATATTTCCAGATACTATCGTTTATGGATGTTTTTTTTTCCATTTCGGTCAATGTCTGTGGCGCAAAATCCAGTCATTGGGTTTACAATCCTGGTATACTGAAACCAGTAATGCATTCGTCATAAAGCAGTTTCAAGTATTGACATTTGTTCCTTCTGAATACGTATATGCTCTTTTTTTGTTTCTATGGTGTTTTTACGTTGCATGGAACCAGTGGTTATTCAGCAACGGGACCAACGGCTTTACGTGACTTCCGAACCACGTCGAGTGTGAAATTCTTTCACCAGAGATACACATCTCTCACTCCTCAATGGAATGCCCGGGAATCGAACTTGTGGCAGCCGAGGTGGTACGCCAACACCACACTGAGGCGCTCATATATGCTCTTTTTGAAGAACTTCTTGGTTCCCTAACTGAAGACATAGAATGTGCTCTCGACGAATTTCTGGTATATTTTGAAGTGACCTGGCTAGGTGTAGTTCAACGTAGATGACGACGTAAACCCTGCAATGATATCCGGCTCTGGTCAGTTCACAGTCGTGTCGCAGATGACTTGCCACGCACGAATAATGTACTTGAAGGGTAGCATTATGCTTTCAACTGAAGAATGGTGATTAAGCAGGTATCTTTAAAAAAACTGGTTGGCAAACTGAAACAAGAACAAGCAAATACAAAAATGTTGTTAGCACAACTAAGCAACGGGAGAGGAATTGGAAGGCAGAATCTGAAATATGTTAGAATCCACGAACGATTGAAGATCCTGGTCACAAACTTTAATCCAGATCAAGGGATCCAGTTTTTAAGAGCAATAGCTCATAATTTGTAACACTTTTTAGAATTATGTTGTTCTTAATAGATAAATTTTGTATTCATATCTTTTGTAACACTTTTTAATTGATTATATTGCTTTTAATAAATTTGTAGCTCTACAATTGAACCATCTTGTGATTCATTAAAATGCAATTGACTATCAAGTTTGTTTATTTCGGAACTATCATAAAAGTCATCGTCGACATTTTGTCCTACTTGAACAGATGTCGCGTCGACATTTTGTCCATCAACATTATATCAGTCGATATTATGTCTGTCGATATATGTCCATCGGCATTTTTTCCTTGTTTTCCTCTTTCTTTGCTAGGATAGAGCTGATCTTCGACACCGACTTACCGTACATCCTAGCGAGATCAGCTACATGTGTCCCACTTTCATACTTTGCTACAAGTTCTTTTTTGAATTCCATCGTATTTCTGGTCTTTATCACTTAAGGGGTGGCACTTGCACCTTTCTTGGGCCCGATGATGCCTACTTTGCAATGAGTTTTATGGCGAAATATTGCACAAAACACACGAAACACGTGGTGATGCAGACTACGACCGCGGAGACGCTTGTTAGGTGAGAAACAAAGCCAGAATGGGTCACGAGAGAAAACAGGATGCTTTGTTTGGGTGCTTCATATGGGGACCAGTCACACACTGGGCCCTGGATGGAGTGTTACCGAGTGTACGAAAACCGAGGAAGAGTACGGTAACCGAGACAAGATTTCGGACAAAAAAGTCTACGAAAACCGAAACCTACAAAATGGGAGGCGTACGAAAACCGAGATTCCAATGTATATTTATTGGTACATATTTGGAGATAAGGGAACAATTTGAGAAATTAAGTGGGCCACTGTTCTACAACACATGAAGGATTTGGCCAAGGGACTTTTGAAGGAACCTGATACATTTCTTTGTAGGAAATCTTTGAGCATTCACACCCCTCTCTGCTTGGCCATTGCTGGAAGGAGAGAATAGTGGCAGTATAATTTGCTGTATAGCATGAGCTTGCAAAAATCCATTAAACTGAGTAGTAGTGAAGCTGCTAATATTATCACTCACAAGGGCACCACACAACCTGTGTCTACTAAAAATTATGCATAGAACATTGATAGTCTCACTTACAGTTGTGTCTAATACTGCGTCACACTCAATATATTTACTTGAAACATCAGCAACTAGTAGACAATGATTAGAAGCCCAAATCCAGCAGTCAAACCAAAATTACCTCCTCACTTGTCTTCAGACTACAGTTAATCTGTCTCTCTCAATTAGGGGTTCTTTAATCCGGTCATAAAATCCTGCTTATCTTTCATTCCACAGGATTCCCAGAAGAAAGAGATCGTTCCAGGACAAAACCGACTTAATTTACAATGCACCATCACTTGAGGAGTCGACTATGCTATTTTTTTTTTATCTCGTATCATATGTATATTTTTATTAGTCTTGGCTACATTTTGGGCATTGGCATATGTCACTTAGATTACAAACTAAATCATCATCGTACCATGAGATCAAAACAGTATAATGTGTGATTTAAATTCTTCTCAGTTACTGTACTTTTTTTTAGACATCATCCTTTATCTGCTACCAGATTTCAGTTCTTTCACTCATCTGAAGTCTCCAAAGATTCGTAATAAACATTGTATTACTCCATAAGTATGGAAATCTCTCCTGCAAGACCTTCGAATGGTGACATGTTAGGAAATCGATTTTAATGTAATAGTTCAATGCCAATTCGTCATCACCACTGGCGTACTGTTGAGTATCAGGGCCAGTAACAAGCATGACATCTCCAACGAGTGAATCAGTGGAAATAAGTTTGGACTCCAGAACACTGTCAGGCGAATCTTAGAAAATCACCCAGCTAATTTTTTGCACTTTTACTTCATTCAAAATTATAATGATTGTGAAAGACTCAATGCACAATTCAGATGAAGTGGTTGCACGCCTGCACGATGTGTTGTTGGATTTTCAGAACCAAAAATGACACTAGACACTTCACAGTTGATATTTGAGTCATTTCTCTCGCTCTGGTGAAGAGCACGGCAAGCAAACTGGTTGTTCTTTGCGTGAAAAGAGCTGCAGTTCTGTATGAGTATGCATCATTACAGAGTGTCTTGAATGATGAACTGCACGAGCATAACCCTCTTTCAGAGCAAAAGAGATTTCTAACAGCTTAAAAACATTTCCTCTGTTTTTGGCTCTACGAAAACTCAACAGTCTATTGAAGCAGTTTGTACAAAGGTGCAAGTGCACTGGCAAAATTTGGAATGAATCTACTATAGAAATCGCAAAGATCTACACATCTTTGGCCTTACGCAAGAGAATAGTTCGTACATTCACAGGATCGGATCAAACGCCTTGCCTATAAAAAATGTGACCCAAACAAGTGACACTGTCAGTGAAGAATGAACATTTAAGTGTCTTCTATTCAATAACAGATTGCTGCGAAGTAGATCAAACCTTCGGTAGAACAAAACTTATTTTTTTTTAGCCAGCAAGGAGAATTTCTTGGCGAATTACAGCATTGTCAATGTCAATCCATGTTACACATGAACGCCTAGAAAATGCCAAGTGATGAACAAGACACTTGTACGTACATCCCCTCAGAGGTATCTATAGTGGTGAATTCCTTAGACCTGTGGTTTAGAGACTACTCCAAAATTTCTATATGTAAAGTCTATCTTTTTCTTTCCCACCGTTACCCCTACATTAAGGGGTCGGTTGCCTGATATGCGCCTTCTCCTCCACTGCCTTCTATTGAAAGCATCATCCTCTATAGCTAAGTCTATCTTAGAATATTATTTGGAATTTCCAAATATCGTTAATGGAGGGCAGAGGAAAGTGCGTCATTTGTGATACTTATAAACTGTACAAGAATAATCTTCACAGAAGTGACAGAGGTTTTTTATTGGGGGGTGGGGGGGGGGGTTGCCGGTTCGTTTTTCCTAAAACTGGACGTTTTCTTCTATAAATGACATGGCATATATTAGGTACATAGAAGATGAAATACTTGAAAATGTTAATTTAGTTGTATTAAGAAGAAAAATATTTGGTATCCGGTCTATGCCCTTCTACCTGATTAGATGTTATTCAAAGTACTGACTTAAAATCATCTACAAATATGATGGCCTATATCATATTCCTATTATCACTCTTGTATTTCATACCACTAAAGAATGATTTAATGTTTAATGACAAAATTTGTATAAAAAAAAGAGACTTGTCAAAAAGACAAATGATTGTTATTTATTACTTTGTATGTACAGTTCAATGAAGAGGATAGTCACAGAATATTTTGGTGGGTCATTCGATAGGCCCTCGGAGTGAACAGCACTATCACCTTCAAATACATGAACGGTGGATGAAGCCCATTTTCTTTGTAACACCTTAGTACTAATATTATCCTCTAATTGTTTCTGTTCGGTGTTAACCGAGCCTCTGAAATGCAGGTACCAAATGCAGAGAACCAATTTAATGTGGTTGATAAAATACAGGGTGTCCATAAAGTCCCAGTACCATTATGAGCAACAAGTACTTGTAATGGTACTGGGACTTTATAGACACCCTGTACAACCCAAGGATAATCTTCAACTTCTAGTGTAATAAACAGTCTTGAGTACCATTAGGGGTCATATTGGAAGCCAGTATTCAAAGGCATTATTATTCTGGCCCAGTACTGTTAGTTATTCATTTTACTAAGAAGATTGTGGCCAAAAGAGAAAAGCTTAGAGATTTCTCAATGAAAAATGAAAATTTTACCTAAAAATTTAATATCATCTCATCTCATCGGTTTATATTTTGGTAGATATTGGTTTGGTGTTTTTCGTTAATCTGAAATCATTGTACTCAATATATGAGGGTTGTCCATAAAATAAGATTCCCAAAGATTTTTCGCTGAAAACCATGTTTATTGGCATTAAATAATACATTTTTGGAAACTTAGACTTCTTCCTATTTTTTGACATAATCGCCATTGAGATCAATGCATTTTTGCATGCGGTGTACCGTCTTCTTTATGCCTGAATCGTAGAACTCTCCCGCCATGCCGCGAAGGTAGCTTAAAATCTCTTCTTTCAGCTCCTCTCCGGTTCTGAAATGCATCCCACCCAGGTGTTTCTTCAATTCAGGGAAGAGATGGCCTACCTTAAATGGTCTGTCAAAATGCAGGTCTTGCTGTCATCAGGGATCATCTCGCAGAGCTCCCGAACCATCACCCTTCGATCTTTCAGCATTGTTTCTTCCACTTTCACAATCGTTTCGTCCGAACCGATGGCTGTCCAGAACGCTGTTCATCATTGACGTCTGTACGTGAATTTGAATTCTCTGCACCATTTGTGCATGTGTTGTACACTCTTACACTTTTCTCCGTAGACTTCACACAGTTGGGAATGAATGTCCTCCAGCGCAGTGTTTTTTTGCACACAAAAAACGAATCAAAGAGCGTAATTCGCACTTGGCGGGAGAAGCGAGTGGGAGCTCCATCTCTAAAGTCTGGCAAGCCAAGACTGAACGTCGCAGACAGCTCGCCAGTGGGGGGTCTGTGAAAGGGGAACCAAGCAAGCTACACGCCAGTGTCACCGGATCCCGCGTAACAGCGTTGCTTCCAACTGCAGACCCTTGGGAACCTTATTTTACGGATCACCCAAGTACAAATGCGTGAACCTGAATCTGTTTGGATTGAGAAACTAACATTATTCATTGTACTAATTACACCTATGAGCAAAACTATCTGATGGGCTTTTTGATTCTGGAAAGAGCAACGGCATTTGACTGCGAGATGTGATGTCATCCATAGGCCCGGTATCTCATGCTCATATTAGTGACTGAATGTAACCCGGTTTTCACTGTGACTGAAAGATCGGAAATTGGAATACAGAGAGAGAGAGAGAGAGAGATCTACTCTTAGACTGAAACTCTTTTATGATCTACTGTACTAGATAATTACATATTGTTACATCGGGGAAACATTGTCAAATAGCGCCAGAGTACGATCAAACATGAGTACAATTGCCTCACTTTTATATATATATATATATATATATATATATATATATATATATATATATATTATATATATATATACTATATGCTTGTGTTTTTGGTTGTATATATATTATTGTTGGAGAACGGCGATCGACTGGTAGATCAAAATCTGCTGTTTGGCCACCTTTGGTGTATGCATTGTTTATAACTAAGGAAATTATAAACAGCTTTTTACTGCATAATTTGCGAAATTACCTTCCATGAACATCAATGAAACCAAATTTCCCCTAACCAACGTCAGCATCGTCATGCACGTCCCTGACTGACTCCCTCTTGCCTCCATTCCCGCCAGCAGCACACACTCTCTCTCTCTCTGGCATCCAGCGGTGTTACGCCCGTAGTTAATTCTCTCTCTACCATCCAGAGGATCGCCCGTAAATAATTCTAATACTGTTCAATCATTGATAAGTTAGATTCAATATAAGAAATTCAAGGTTTGTAGGGCTCTGAAAATGCGTAAATAACAGTCATTAATGACATAACACTTAGTGACGGCAGCCGTATACTAGACCCATTCAGATCAGCACAAATTGACGGTTGATTGGAAGGGCATTGATAGGCAGGAAAGTTGGTTAATCGTCCTCTTAATAAATTTCCTTTTTGCTAAATTTGTCATAGAGTTTGCGCAGAGCGACTACAGTTTTCATCACATTTCATGCCAGTTTTATAGCACCAAGTAGCATATCAGTGTCTTGAGCTCTATTCAATTAAGGAACTAACAAAACACTAACCTAACATCGGCCTACCCGTCTTGGAAAAGTAATCAGCCTAGTGTTTATTTTTATCAGGCTAGATATTCTTGGAAATTTTTCTTCTAGGCTGTTGGAAATTTGTGGTAACAGAAATACTGTAGTACCAGTATTGACAGACAGCCTAGGCCAGGGTGCCATAATGCCTGTATCTGAACTTTGGTTGCTGGGAGACGAGATTAATTTAAAAGAATTTATACTTTGGAAGGCAACTGAGGTGCAGGAGATTTTGCTCCTAATTAAATGAGATACGTGTATGTGATTTTTTAAAAAATTATTAATATCGCGAAATTTGTACATTCGTTTTTATTGCAACAAACGCATCGAAGAATGAAAAAATCTCACACGTTACGTAATATATTCAGTCATTCTTAGATATTTAATCCACAATGAGAAATGAATGCGTGTTTGTATAGGTATGTTAAAAGATATGCGTGTGTATGAAGTATATTACGATCATTATTAAAATATGTATGTTATTACTATTATTATGTGCTGATAAGTGTGTATTAAAATGTATACCTGACCATATGCATTCAAAAATATTCAAACAAACATAAATTATGATAAACATGTGTATTATATGCGTTTGTCTAGTCTATATTGATAAATGATCGTGTATCATATTACATTATACATATATGAAAATATATATAGTGATATTATATATATATATATATATATATATATATATATATATATATATATATATATATATAATTACAATGTGATTCCTGTGATGACACTAAAAACAAATCTGTTTTTTTTTTCAGGGTTAGTTGGAAACTAAGAAGGCCTTAGTTTGGGTGAAAAGTGTCTGGCTGATACATATTTTTTGCAGCTGATTTTATGGGTGCTATTGATCTCACCTACTTTGATCAGAGAGAGAGAAAAAATAAAACCCACTGTTAATCAATTGAATATTTATTCGATTCCTTAGCAATTTAGGATAAAAAAGACGAGAGAAACTTTTGAATGCTTCTTTACGAATGGTAAGGGCTGCAGTATCCCCACTGTAGTCTTTCAATGACAACAACACGTCATGTGTAGGAGGTTTTTTTACGCCTCTGAACCTAAAATGTCCACGGATTTTGTCTCAGAAATCTGGTCACCTTGCACTACACACACACACACACACACACACACACACGCTTCCACTCTGGATTGTCTCAGAGTCAATATGAAGGGTCTTTGGTCGAATGCATGGTGCGAATATTCTTCTTATCGCTCTCGCAAATCTTTGCAGTATTGTCCTATGGTAGATTCACATCAACCGTGCATTTGATGTCAAGGCCCGTCCCTTATGACGCTCCTGATTGGCTGCTGATGAGCCCATCACAGGGCTGGAAACTCTCAGTCTCTCGAGATTTCACATAGGTAGGATGTCTCTTATTCCATCTTGGGATGTTTGTTCCACCTCTCCTGAGGGATACTTTTGAATGACATAACGCAGCGTGTCGTCTCTTTGATGCTGTGGAATTATTCATCACTTGTTCATCAGAATCATTCATCTCAGCTAACATCATATTTTCAGATGATATTACTGATAAAGCAGGCAGTCCCTCCTTTGATGTGGTAATGTGAAGAAAGTTCGTCTTTTTTTTTTTTAGCCATGAAACGGGTTGCAATTGCTTTGCAAGCATTACTAGGGAGGGATATTTTAGTAAACACAGGAATATAATTCACAAAAAGTAACTTGCCACCTTCACAATGATTCGAGTAACTGAGCCTCTCTTTGCACAACCAGAAAATCACATCGCAAACCTCCTTTGCAGCAACTGTATCAGATTTTCCTCTCCACTTCTTAGGAGGTGGCGCTGTTGTGTTACATTCATCTGCTCACTTCTAAACTGCAGAATCAAAGACGTTTAGAGCCATTAGTCTTAGCTATATAAAGACTTCTCACTTCTAAACTTGCAGAATCAAAGACGTTTCGTGCCATTAGTCTAGGGTATATCAATGCTTCTCACTTCTAAATTGCAAAATCAAACACATTTCGCGTCAGTAGCCTTGGCTATATCAATACTTCTCACTTTTAAACTGCAGAATCAAAGACATTTCGCACCATTAGCCTTACCTATATCAGTACTTCTTACATCTAAACTGCAGAATCAAAGACGTTTAGCATCATTAGCCTAAGCTATATCAAGACTTCTCACTTCTAAACTGTAGAATCAAAGACGTTTAGGGTCATTAGCCTTAGCTATATCAATACTTCTCACTTCTAAACTGCAGAATCAAAGACGTTTAGAGCCACTTAGCTATATCCCAAATACCACTTCTCTACCTTCACTTCTTCTAAACTGCAGAATCAAAAAGACGTTTAGTGACACTTAGCCTAATATTCAATACCTTCCACTTCTAAACTGCAGAATCAAAAAGTTAGTGACAAATAGGCTTAAGCTATATCAATACTTCTCACTTCTAAACTGCAGAATCAAAGACATTTAGCGCTATTAGCCTTAGCTGTATCAATACTTCTCACTTCTAAACTGCAGAATCAAAAACGTTTAGTGCCATTAGCCTAAGCTACATCAATAATTCTCACTTTTAAACTGCAGAATCAAAGACGTTTAGCACCATTAACCTTAGCTATATCAATACTTCTCACTTCTAAACTGCAGAATAAAAAATGTTTAGGGCCATTAGCCTAAGCTATATCAATACTTCTCACTTCTAAACTGCAGAATCAAAAATGTTTAGCGCCATTAGCTTAGCTATATCAATACTTCTCACTTCTAAACAGCAGAATCAAAAATGTTTATTGCCATTAGCCTAAGCTATATCAATACTTCTCACTTCTAAACTGCAGAATCAAAGACATTTAGCGCCATTAGCCTAAGCTATATCAATACTTCTCACTTCTAAACTGCAGAATCAAAAATGTTTATCGCCATTAGCCTAAGCTATATCAATACTTCTCACTTCTAAACTGCAGAATCAAAGACGTTTAGAGCCATTAGTCTTAGCTATTAGGTATATATCAATACTTCCAAAGTGAAACCTATGTCAAAATGTGGCATTACTTTTGAGATCGAGAAAATTCAGCCAAAACTCAAATTGACGATCACTCCCAAATCCCTCGACACCAACGGTATTAGATCCATTACCTCCTGAGTTACATGTTTCAAGTATTATCCTTCATGCAATTAACACATCTTTCATTTCATCAACATTACCAGTCTGTTCTGCTCTTGACATTTCAGCAACATGGTCCACATGAGCCATTCTTGTTCCTGACTAGCTGTCATAACATATCTGAGCATCATTACACTTGGATGTGCATAAGTAACTGAAGATAATGCTTTCATTTCTGCTTTCTTTCTGGTAGGCAAACCTTTACTGACTGCTAAAAACAGTTAAAATATGGATCCACGACTTGACTGTGAATTTAAACTACGCAGCTGGTAGTACTTCAACGAAACAGTGACGTACAAATCTCGTCTTAGTTTTCTACGAGTGACCTCAAAGGCGAAATTGCGCTTATTTTGTGGTGTCTAGATTGCATGTCCAACCATTATTTCATTTCTTAAAAACGAGAAGTTGTTTAGTGTCGTACGTTAGGACTGGACCATATCTGGACTCTAGACGGAAGGTGCTATCAACCAACTTATGATTTCAGTGAACTTGATGTAGTAATAAGTATAGACCTATACGATGGATTTTTAATAGATTATTTTTTTGTATGTCCTAATGTTAACAAATCTCGTGATGGTAAAAAAAAAAAAAAAATGAAAACGTATTATAACTAGGTTCTCTCTCTCTTCCTTTCCTTTACATCGTCATCATCATTGTTTAGCCAGATCTGAGCCTCTCGGTCCACCCCTTTCTCTCTTGAATTATACCCTCACTGTCACATTTACCTACTGAAGTTAATGAAATAAACGTGAACTCAGCTGAGAAGCCAAACATTGTTAGGCGATCAAAACTTCAGTATAAAATGGGTTTTATTTTCAACAAAAACGCTTTGGCAACGGGACGCAATGGTCTTGCTAAAGCTGTTAACCTAACACCATCCTACCCGGTAGGATGGGGTTAGGTTAAAGGCAAGTTTTGTACATATAAAAAAAGTCTTAAAGTCTTGGCGAACGAGTCGAAAGAAACAAAAGATAAGAAAAAAGAAAGAATAAGAAATATTCCAACTCGTAGTACTGCAAAGTGAAGCTGTTTAATGTCGCTACGAGTTCCTCTCGCCAGAAGGAACTGAAATGTTCGGACGACGCCAATCAATGGATCTTATTTCCTCCATGACGTAAGAGGCTCAGCCACTGGATGGATTAAGTGTCGTGCCATCCAAGATTATCTGTAACCCAAATCTAGTGGGACGCAATATGACCCGAATGCCACGGTCTTGGCTTTGTATGGCTTTACGCGTCTCGGAAACGTTCAAGAGGAATGCAAACATTATGAGAATCAGCTTTACCCCTCACACACTCTTATCCCAAGCACTCTAACTTCACTCTTTGGAAGAACGCTAGACATGACGAGAAAAAAAATAGCTTCATTAACATAAAGGGAAAAAAAAAAGCGTTTCAGACTGATTGAAGACATTTTTCAAACCACTGGCATTCGATTTTAAAATAAGTTCACGTGATTAATTAAAACTATCAGGCCAGGAAACCACACTCTCTGACGCATGGAAAGACATCGTCACCTTACTTGATTAACCACACGTACCTTTGAAGCTACGCGACGTGGAGGAAAATATACAATTCACTTTAATTCACACACAAAAAACATGAGCAAATATCTCGACGAATCCAGCTGTCAGAGACACGTTATTTCACCAACACTCACTCACTCGTACTGACGCCATGATGGTCACGTCTTGTGACTCTCGCCTGAGACTTGAGCAGCTATAAGTCGCTGGAGTTGCCTGGAGATCTTTTTTTTTTTTTAATCTTTACTTTCATTCTTTCTTTCTTTTTCGCTTACTCGGGGAGTAAGCCTACAAACCACTTTGTTTTTGTTGTTGTTTGGGGTTGGGGTAGGGATAGGAAAGGTCTATGGATGAGCCTTAAAGGGTCTGAAAAAAGTGTATCGCGTAGATTTAAAGATACAGGAATCGTAGGGTAGGGTATTTACAATTTATTTATGAGAATGAAAATGTAAAATATAAATAACGTGCATGTTAAACAGTACAGAAAAATTGTTTTTAATAAAATATGGCATATATTTATCATTTTACTGTCGTTGGTGAAATAATGAGCTAATTTTTCATAGATTTTAGCACGTTTTAATTTCTTTGATGTACTTAATTTATAGGCTACATTTATGTTAAATTATTTTGTGTTCCCGCTTATAAGTGAGAATATTATGAACGTGTTTGATTCATGTCCTTTTCATGTGATCCTTGTTGTTGCCATGAGTAGTACTAAGTATGAGTATTAATTACGAGGACCGCTTTATGTTAAATTAGGACTATAATGTTTGCATCTTACGCATCAGGGAAAAATCTTGCACGATCGTCCCGAGTAAGCTGGAGGTCGCATCAGGCTTATTTATTTTAAAGCGGCCAGAAGACAATTTAACTTATATCACAGCTTCTGGTACTTAAATGGTTCAATTAGAGCTTCCAGAAGTTTCTAACGTTCTCCTACTTGCAATTCTAGACAAAAATACTCAAAGAATTCTCAAGTTTTATGCCAACATTGAGTTTTTTTTATTGTATTTGAAGTCTTATCTTCGTCAGCAGAATCATTATAATGCGTTTTTAAATAATATCCGAAGAGCAGATGCGTCGGAACCAATATCTTCAGAGCACCGGGCAGACAGACGCTCAGACAGACATCCAGGTGAGATTTCTATCGGGTATCATGTTATATACAGCCTCTGGTAACAATTTAAGAGAAGAGGGTCTGTGGTTTCTTTCTATCCATTTCGGAGGCTGACTGAGGAGTTGCTTTGGCGACGCGCAAAGAAGAATGGATTTTTTCGTGCTTTGTAAAGTTGAATCACGCTGAATACTTCGCGGTGTTTGTCCTGACCGCCATTAAGTTTGCATAGCCGTTTATCTGCCTTGAAATGCTTTTAATAGTAGCCTCGTGTACTTGTGCTGATACTCTTTGGGGCTTATATTTATATACCTACATATGTTACAGGGCTTGTGTGAAATCAGGGATTTCACGAAATCTCTAGGGAATATGTGAAATGACCAATTCGCTTGGGAACATTTTATCCCAGAAAGCTAGTACTGAACACGGTGAAATAGTGATTCATCTACACTGTTTCGCCGTGTTTAGTACTAGCCCCTGGAGAGCCAAAATGTATTTTGCCGTGTTTAGTACTAGCCCATGGTGGATCAAATGTCCTTAAGTGAATTTGATCCCCCACGGGTTAGTACTAAACACGGCGAAACACATTTGACCCCCAAGGGACTAGAACTAAACACGGCGAAACAGTGTTAGATGAATCACCGTTTCACCGTGTTTATTACCAGCCCTCTGGGATCAAATGTTCCTAAGAGAATTGGTTATTTCACATATGCCCCATATTCCTTGTAACACACACACACACACACACACACACACACACACACACACACACACATATATATATATATATATATATATATATATATATATATAGATATATATATATATATATATATATATATATATATATATATATAATATATAATAATAATAATAAGGGGCCAATATTGCAGCTACACAATCTTTAATATAAAGGTTAGCGACTTCGGAGCCAACGTGACCCTAGGCTTATATAGTCTAATTGTTCTAATGGGTAATCCGCCACTGACTTTGCTCCCGGATTCCCAGATACTTCAACAGTCCATCAACTATTTGAATTATTCCGGCTTCCATATCACCATTCATTACTACAACCTCTTGCAGTTCATCTTCTCTCACAACCTTACCAATCTTATAGATATTTTTTCTGTGCCATGATTTCTCTCCACATTCCAAAGGAGTTTTGTAACCCCTCCACAAATCAGTAAACTACAAATTCCATTCAAAGACTTCGTGTTCTGTCCGATAGCTGCGCATCTGCCTGTGTCTTTCGCAGATTTATTTATTCTAAGTTCATTTTTAATCATGTGCCTTGCTAGGGAAATAACTGCGCGAGACTCAACTTTTATGGTGAGGTTCGAACCCACATGCTTGGTCAGAATAGAGTGAAACTGAACCACTCGGCTGCCAGTGAAGGTTTCAGTCTGTTTCATTACTGTGCCTCCGTTCATATTCTCTTTCTTCCATATTAATTTCTAAAAACTGCAAAGAAAACATTTCCTAGAGTCTGTAGAGACTTGTACATCCCTGGTCTCTCAGATCAAAACAAACAAATATATCAAGAGTACTATATACAGGCCTACAATGAAGATCCTTTCTCTGAACACCTTGGAGCTTGGAGAGGACTCGTTATCATCACTGTACCATGAAAGACGCGAAGGCTGGCAAGAAACCATCACAAACATCGACATGACTCACAACAGTAAAAAGGCCTGGAGCACCATCACAAAGCTTAACTCAGAAGACCGGCACACATGCAGCAAGAATAGCACCAGTCACCCCTAATGAGTTCGATTCCCGGCTCGGCCAACGCAGAATCAGAGGAATTTATTTCTGGCGATAGAAATTCATTTCTTGATATAATGTGGTTCGGATCCCACAATAAGCTGTAGGTCCCGTTGTTGCTAGGTGACCAATTGGTTCCTAGCCACGTAAAAATATCTAATCCTTCGGGTCAGCCCTAGGAGAGCTGTTAATCAACTCAGCGGTCTGGTAAAATTAAGATATACTTGACTTAACCACTAATGAAGTAGCCCATCAATTCCTAATCATTGGAAAGACCAACAACCAAAACGGGGAGAGGGGATATCTACAGAAAATGGAGCAAGGCATACAACGCATCTTGTCACAGAGTGATGATATATTTGAACCATTTACCGTCCACGAATTACAATCTGCTATGAGAGACATGAAGTTAGGGAAAGCTGCTGGTCTAGACGGTCGAGATGATTTTGCATTTCGGAGACAACACTAGGACTTGGCATCTTGCTCTTTTCAATAAATGTGCAGAAACATACCGAATCCCAAGAATATGGAGAAGAGCAAGAGTTGTGGCCCTTCTCAAGCCTGGTAAAGACCCAAGCTCACCTAAGAGCTACCGATCAATTTCCTTACTTTGCACCATCTACAAACTCTATGAATGCATGATAATGTCCCGCCTAGCCCCCACCATCGAGGAGAAACTGACACCAGATCAAGCAGGTTTCGACCAGGACGATCATGCTGCAGTCAGGTCTTGAAACTAACACAATTCATAGAGAATGGATTCGAGAACAAACAAATTACAGGCGCTGTGTTTGTCGATCTCACAACTGCCCATGACACAGTCAACCACAGAGCTCTTCTCTTCAAGGTAGCCCAAATGACCCAAAACCCCACCATTGTGAGCATCATTGGATCACTCTTTAAAAACAGATCTTTCTATGTGGAATTGGACAGCAGGAAAAGTAGGTGGAGGAGGCAAACAAATGGTCTCCTGCAGGGCTCTGTACTAGCCCCATTATTATTCAACATCTACACAAATGACCTACCACAACTCCAGGACATCCGGAGGTTTATATATGCTGACGATCTCTGCTTTGCAACACAGTCACGTTCCTTTAAACCACCAGACTATTATAAGAAAAGGCGCCTCAAAGAAAACCCTATGAAAACTCAGATACGCTCATTCCATCTGAACAACCACCAGGCATATTACAGAAAACTGAAAATAAAATGGGAAAACGGGGAACTGGAAAACCTTCCGCATCCAGTCTATCTTGGCGTCACTTTAAAAAACTTTGAAGCAAACGGCTTTAGCCTTGTGTTACTCCACTGCAGAATATTGTGTTCCTGTATGGGAAAGATCAAGCCACGCCAAAAGAGTGGATATCGAGCTAAATAAAGCCTGACGACTAATCACTGGCACACTGAGTGCAACACCCCTGCCAGCTCTGTATAGACTAGCCAGCATCGCACCACCTAACATCCGTCGAGATGCCATAGCTATAAAGGAAAAGACCAAATTAGCAAATGATCACTACAACCATTGTGAAACAAGAAGACGTCTGAAATTTACGTATGAGCTTCATGACAGTGAAAGAACTAGAGACCCCAGACCTATCAAAATACAGACTGCAGAAATGGAGAGAGAACGCCAGTCAGACTACTAATAATGCCCTCCCTGACCCTAATGAAGACCTGCCCTGTGGATTCTCCCTCACCAGAAGGAAATGGGTCACCCTGAATAGAGGAAGAACAAAAGTTGGTAGGACAGGGGATAACCTCCAGAGATGGGGTTATGCAAATGTTGCTCAATGCCCCTGTGGGGAACCAAACCAAAATATGAATCACATCTTGTGTAGCTGCCCACTAGGGACACACTTGTTCGAACATGGATCTAAGAACGGCAAACGACACAGCACTCCAATGGGTAGAACAATGGTGCGATAAGATATGATGATATTAATTTCTATCCTCTCCTGACAATTGGTTCATAGTACGTACAATTGCTTTGAGGTTTTCCTCCTGTGACACCTTCCAAACCTTTGAGTTTCAATTTCCTTTCCAGCGCTGAAAGACCTCATAGGTCCTAATGCCTGGACTTTGACCTAAATTCTATATTCAATTCAAATCAATTCAATTCAAGTCTATTTCAGTTCATATAAGCACACCTATCGAAATCAATCATCTTTGGCTTGAACTAGATTAGACCTATCTCAGTATTTTTGTTTTATTGCTTTTTATAAGTAATCTACAGCTTAATTTTACTAAATATACAATATGTATTTTGAACAGCCTCTCCCCCGTAGGGCACTAGTGTTGTCAATTCACCTCATGTGGTGAACTGTAGGCATTATTTAAGGTTCTTTGCAGCGTGCCTTCGGCCCCTAGCTGCAACTAATTTCATTCCTTTCACTGTACCTCCTGCCATATTCTCTTTCTTCCATCTTACTTTCCACCCTCTCCTAACAATTGATTCATAGTTCAACTGCTTTGAGGTTTTCCTCCTGTTACACCTTTCAAACCTTTTCTCTGTCAGTTCCGTTTCAGCGATAAATGGCCTCAGTTACTCCAGTGCTTGGCATTATGCCTAAAACCTAAAAATAAATCAATCAACAGCCTCCTAACCTCCCGTCTCTGCAAACGTGGAACCAGAGGAATTTATTTCTGTTGATTAGAAATTAATTTCTCGATTGAATGTGGTTCGGATCCCACAATACGCTGTAGGTCCCGTTGCTAGGTAAGTACTTAGACCTCTGAAATCAAGGAAATACTTAGACTTATAAAGTTGTTGATGGAGTGATGCCCTTTAATTAATTTAATTGCATATAAGATTACCTCACACCTGTTTTAATGAACTTATATATACATATATATATATATATATAGGTATATATATATATATATATATATATATATATACTGCCATGTATATATATATATATATATATATTATATATATATATATATAAGAGAAGAGAGAGAGAGAGAAAGAGAAGAGAGAGAGAGAGAGAGAAATGTGTATATTTTGTCAATTATCTGTGCAAAGAAGGTAAAAGTTGTTTTCCCACATTTACCACGATTCTTGCCTTCATTGCATATTTCTATAGGCTTCTTCCACTTACGTTGAATTCTAACTCTAAATTTATATCTAATATATATATATATATATATATATATATATATATATATATATATATATATGTGTGTGTGTGTGTGTGTGTGCGCGCACTCTTCCTGGGATGAAGTTTAAACGCAGAGGGGTGGTGGTCCTAATACCTGAAGCTGAAGACGAAGCCATAGAAATCCTATAGTACCAACCCTCCGAGGAGGCCCCCGAAGGACCCCCAACCCAGCGTCGCACTGTTCCACTGCAGTTCCACACACTTCACAATGTTCACAATGTGCACGTGATACAGAAGACAAGCGAGGAACCGGTAACGTCCGGTAACAGAATGTGTTCAACTGTCGGCACTTTTTCTGTCCGCCCTCAGATCTTGAAAACGGCTAAGGCTAGAGGGCTGCAATTTTGGAATGTTGATCGTCCACCCTCCAATCATCAAACGTACCAAATTGCAACCGTTTAGCCTCAGTAGGTTTCATTTTACTTAAGGTTAAAGTTAGCCACAATCGTGCGGCTCATACAGCGTTATACCAACACCACCAAAAGATAGATCTATATTGTCGGTGGCTTTTATATATAAACGATGTAGACAGAAAACTCGATTGCTCTGAAGGAACTTCGGCGCATTTTATACTTTTTTTTACTTTCTAAAACCTGATGTCAACTGATGTCAGCCTCTCTCTCTCTCTCTCTCTCTCTCTCTCTCTCTCTCTCTCTCTCTCTCTCTCTCGTTTCACCTGATCAGGAGTGGCTCTAGGTCTAGAACAAACACAAGACTCGATCGTGTACATGATGATCAATTAAATCACTCAATCAAGGACGAAGTTTGTGTGTAGAACACTCGCACTCACTTCATACACATAGGCCTACACACAAAAGGCTTATTTCCATCAGAGAGTTGACCTCCTCTACACCAGGGTCTAGGTTTGTACTATACCTAGACCGTGCTCTACGGATTTTTTTTTTTTAACCAGGCTTATCCATGATGATTTGTAAATATTGTAGGTAAATATTTTTGTAGTATTTTGTAACATCTTACCTATGTAAATGATATGTAATATTTTTTTTAATAAAAGTAAAAAATTACCGTGTTCTACACACTGTTCCATTCCCACCGGGTTCTGGTGCAGCATAATTCATGCATTAGGTCTACTGCTTCCATTCCTACCACATTCATAATCCACCTTAAAAGAGGAGTTTGGGAAATAAAAGGGATGTCATTTTAGATTTTTGTATTTTATTAAATATTAAGTTTATTAATATTAGTGAAAAACCCCATTTTACAACTGACATGGAAAGAGACGAAGACTCATTTCGAGGATTTCTTCTTTGGGATCATCACAAGGATTTAGAGGCCTCAATCCTCCAGTGTCAAAGTCGTCCTACGTAAGTCCTCTCTCTATCTCTCTCTTGAACCACAACCCTATAAAAGCAACCGTCAACTTGTATCTTTTCCGTAGACTTTGAAACTGGGGACCAACCAATGCCAGAAAAACTCGAAAAGCAGTCTTCTAGGAAAAAAAAAATGTAATTAATAGTTCCCATTTTCATTTGTATCTAAACATTGAACACCTGGCTCCCGTTTTCTTTACAACTTTGTTTAGTAAGGGATGACTAGGGAAAGCAGAATCACGTCGGGCGACGCGAATTTGGTTCAGGTTTGGTTAACACTGTCAAGCGGCAACCCCATATTTGTTACTTGAATGCACGCTGTGATTAAAATAGCGCCATCGCGTGTGTTGGTTTATTTTTTTCATGTGCGGTTCTACGGGATGTTAAAAGGACGCCGTCCTAAACGAAACGAGAAGTCAAGCTTTATTAACATACGGCCATGTTTAAAGCAATCAGAGGAACAACAGAAGGTTTTTTAAAAAAAGCAGCAACATTTTGGTCCTTCGCGAACTCGAATGTATAGTCAAGGAACAGAAGGGAGGGAGGGAGGGAGTTTGGGGGCGGAAGGGAAGGGACTCGAGCGAGAGAGCAAGTTTGTAAAATTATGAGAAAGGCGGTTTATTTTTTTGTTTTAAAGGCCAGTTCTTTTCTGTGACAGTTCGAGTGATTGCAAACGTTCGCTCGCTTCGTTTGATCACGCCATTCCTTTTTTTATATAATCACTAATACAAATGCAACATTTACCACCGTGGGGAATTAGAGAAACTCGTTACAGAACTATACCCAGGAAGAAAAGAAGAAGATCGAGGAGACCTTTCGCTATGTGATCAAGTAAGATTAAAGGAAAAAAATATAAATGAAGAAAAATCCTTGTCAACTATACACAAAACAATAATAAGAAAAAAAAGTTAAAGCCCTTTTGCATCTAGGAAACCTTGGGAGAAAGGTGTGTACCTTCTCAACTGGGCACTTTCACCTTTAATTTCGTAAATTCTTTCTCGGTATATATAAATCTATATATATATATATATATATATATATATATATATATATATATATATATATATAGTATATTATATGTATGGATGTATGTATATTTTTAATTCCTCATGTATATGCTGTCGTTACTTATTGATTTTTTTCTTTTGAATTCGTTCGCTTGATCAGTTGGTCTACTTCCTAATTCTGCCAGCAACGAAACCACCTCCTCCTCTACCGGGGCGACACTCGGTGAGTGGGTTTCCATCATATCCTTGAGGGCAGGAGCACACGGGCTGATGATTCTTCACGTTGCAATTAGCATTTTCTCCACACACGGAGCCTACGTCGGTGTAGCAAGGGTTCTGGAACAGAGAAGGGAGGGCAAACGTTAGTATATACCTGCTGGAGCAATGGAGAAATTCAAGTAGAGAACACAGTCCCACCTTTTTTTAGACATCGTTAGGCTACTTTGATATTGTGAAAAATTGTGCTTTAGAAATGATCTTCATGGAGCTACTAATGGACGAGAATGGAAAAGGTGAGGCCTTGTCTCAATTGTCCACCAAACAGCAGACCACGATAATGTCAGAGATAAAGGCAGCCATCATGGGATGTATAACTAAGTCGTGTGGGAGCGCACCTGGCAGGTGTAGGCGTAGCAAGCCTCCTGGTCTCGGCACTGATTGTGATCCTGGCACTCTCCTCTCTCGCAGGCGATGAGCGGGTTGCCGATGTATCCTACGGGGCAGGTGCAAACTGGGCGGTCATTTCCAGAGCTGTCGAAGCCAGGGGTACAGTCAGCTTGTGTACCGCATGGGTTGGGGTTGCAAAGGTCCTCTGAAATTGAAAATGATAAAAACAATAATAACTAGATCCATCACAGGACGCCACTGACATTGCAAATAGTCTCATGTTCATGATGTGGATGTTCAATTTTTACTGACCACGCGTGAAGGGTCGGCAAGATTCGAAGGGATGTCCAGTGTGCCCCTTGGGGCAAGAGCAGATGGGCTTGTGGTTATCAACCTTACAGTTGGCACCAGTGCCACAGGCACCTTCGCATGGGTCAACACATCGCAGCTGGAAGCAAGCCTGGTAACTTGGGCAGTCGTCGTGAGCAGTACATTCAGCGTAACATCTGAAATATTTTATGTTTTATAATAATAATAATACGTACTCTATCTGTAGCAAAATTTCGAAACACAATGATATCGTGAATTGATTGTCAACAACGTTAGTGCACCACTGGCGACAGGTCTACTACCACTTACCTGCTGTAGGGGTCACCCTGGAAATACTCTGGGCAGGAGCAGATGGCGCGGCCATTTCTGACGTCACAGTAGGCTCCTTCCCCACATGCATCACGGCAAGGATTCACGCAGCTGCAAGATATAATGGATGATTTTCAAACTAATACGATGAAATAAGACAACTCATCTGTATTTCGTAAAGAGAGAGCAAGTCTACCAAAGGATTAGCAGTCGTAGAACGTAATGACTCCTTACATGTTATTCCTGCAGGCCAAGTTATGTGGGCATTCTGAATCGGATACACACTCCGGACGGCAGTCTTCGAGGGGGTTGCCGATGTAATTGTCGATACAAGAGCAGACAGCACGTTCGTTGCGCACCTTACAATTGGTGTTGCGTCCACAGGGGCTGGGGTTGCACAGTTCACCTGCAGAGAACATTGGAGTCATATATGGTCAGTCATATTCAACAGGCAAAGAGTGACAGAGAGAGAGAGGAGGAGAGAGTATTAATCTAAAATTGAGAATAGATAGTATTCAAGATCATATTTGTGACTTAAAATAAGGGCCAAATTGAAGATCAAGGAATCACGAGTGTTCTTGAAGGTATGAACAGTGTAACAGAAAAAAGAGAAAATTGTCCATTAAACAGCGAAGTACTTAGCTGCCATATCTGGAATAGAAAACGTGAATACTTCTGGGATAGGCAGTGTTGAATTTAGAACGTAAGAAGACCGTTTGAAAAATTAATAAAGGGATGATACCTCTCATACCAACTAGAGGCCTATGGAAATATCAAGAAAATAGGCCAGGGTTCAATTTAAATGTCTTTACGAGAGGTGTGATTTTACGCTAATGAAAATGACAAGGAGGCAGCTTTAATTGAAAGGTCATAAGCTTTTGATCGGGACGATCGTGACTAATTATATTCAATGTAAGGATGTCATTTGCCTCTAGAAAAGAATCTGTAAGAGGTTCCCCAGTGAACTGAATGTTTTTGTTTGGGGTTATGATGCCAAATTTGAATAAAGGCAGAATTTCGGTTTTCAGGAAAGGGGACGGGAAAAACCGGACAGTATGTACCCAAGTCTAATAAAGATGGCGAGTCGTTGGATATTGATTTCTTCAAGGTACCTGTCAGATTTTAGGTGTCCGGAATTGGTCTTATTTGCAAGAGATTTTACAGTACGGTAGATGTGTTACAGGGGTTTTGACGATTTGATGAGGAACCTTCATGTCAGTGAATGAAGGGGCTGGTGAGGAAGAGTTTCTCTGCCAGCTTGATCACCTTTGATTCAGCAGCTTAATAATGAATATGGTCACTGTCTACTGACGTTTCCCTAGAGCCATCCATGCACTTGACCTTCTTAATATATATATATATACGTACTGTATATTAAGAAGGTCAAGAAATTAGTGCAACTCAAATAATTATGTAAAATGTACGTCTGTGTACATACATACACACACACACACACATATATATATATATATATATATATATATATATATATATATATATATATATATATTTATATATATATATATATATATTATATATATATATATATATATATATGTATATATATATATATATATATATATATATATATATATATATATATATATATATTTCCATGGAGATGCAACTGTAAGGTATGTATACTAACTAATGTCAAATCTCCTGCAGTTATTGAAGGGATCGCCGGTGAATCCTCTGGGGCAAGAGCAGATGGGCTGGTGGTTCTTGACAGTGCATTCAGCTCCAGAGCCACAGATGCCGTCCAGGCAGGGGTCAATGCAGCGGAGTTTTCGGCAGACGCGATGCCCAGGGCAGTCCCTGCTCTCTGTAATGGAGGAAGAGATGGTCATGCCAGTTGAAGGTACCCCTTGAATTACCATTACCAAATCTGTAGAGTTCTGTTTCAGCATGTTTCCGATGGGCTACTGACTTGTGAAGTTATACTAGATCTCATTCGGCTTTATGCAATCATCTCAAGAGAAGCATTTGCAGAGGCAAAATTCATGATGTCCGTGTTAACTGACACACACGTAAGCTTAGGGACATCGTCTCGTGATACAATCAGTGTACATCTTGTATATCTAAGACTGGCGTGGCTGCTTACGCTGATTTTGGGAATGCAGACACCAGGCCGCTTTGCCAGAATCAGCATAAGCGACCATAAAGATTATCCAGATTTTGGTGAGTCTAGGATCTTTGCTACATTCCCAGATTCTGAGTTTCTGGTATTTTTGTGTCTTTCCTGAATTCTAGATACACAGAACAAAGGCAGCAGCAGGTCGCATGGCCAGATTTCCTTGTGTCTAGGAGTATACCTCAATAAGTGTTATGAAATCTGAGTTACGTAACTATTGAAAGAAATCAGTACTATATTTTTTGGAAAGAAAACGAATAGACACAAAATCCATGCATATAGCTTATAGGTGCTATGTTCTATATATACAGAATACAGGAATGGTACTGATTTGTGAATTACCAAGAAATGAGACAACAGCCACGTGAGAATTTCATACATTATGTGTAGTTTACAAGAAATTTTGCAGAATCATTATCATCCAGAAATAGGGAATGTTAAACATTATATCATTTGGAGAATGATTACGAAATTCATGTTTTTGTGGAAGATAATTGACTAAAACAAGTTACCAACACGACTTCTACATTTCTGAAAAGAAGGAAAAACAATGATCCTAGCGACTTCTTTGTAGCGGTTGGCCCATGTCTTGCGCTGAACACCCTCTCCCCCCAAGAGTAAAAATCACCTTCGAATTAAAGCTCCTTACCTATACACTCTCCTTGACGGCAGTTTGTGAGGGGGTCGCCTTCGTATCCAAGAGGGCAGGTGCACACAGGTCGGTCACCGCGTGTACGACAGTCAGCATTGAGGCCACAGGGGTTTGGGTTACAAGGGTCTATCGGAATTGCAGGAGGCGCAACTCTGACTTCTTGCTCTGAGATATAAAATTTGACCTTCAGGACATATGCAGATGGATTGCTCGGAGGAAAATAATCCTGATAATATTGGCGACATCCTTGGTCGCGAAAGTAGAAATATTGCAAAACCCTGACTAGAAAGTACTTGAATAAGATGAAATGGAACAAAAGGATGACTCACTTGCCCTTGTGCAGCTAATGTGAGGGTCGCCTCGATAATTGGTGGGGCATTCACAGACTGGCCTATGGTTGCGGGCATCGCACTCAGCATTGGTACCACAAGCGCCCTGGACACAAACGCGCACACACTTCGTTGCTCGGCATCGATAATCGTCAGGGCAGTCGTCATCTCTGTCCAAAAAATGTACAACCTCAGATTCTTTGAGCACGTAGAGAACAAACAAAGTCATAGATAAACAACCGGTTCAGGGCACAGAGGATAAGCTATCTGAAATATCGGTTTCTTTGCGAGATCCGAATGCAGAAAAGACAGGATACTTACACAGTGCATTGGGGTTTGCATCCATTGATTGTATTTCCATCTGGAACGAAGTCACTGAGACATCGGCAGAGAGCGATGTTGTTTCGTCTACTGACCTCGCACCGCGTGTTGGGACCACAAGGAGACGGACTGCAAGGGTCGCCACTGAACGAAGATTGTCGTAAGCCGCCCGTTGTGATGCGGCCCTGAGTCACGCCCCTTTCGGCTGTTGAGGCCGCACAAGAAAAGTTCTATGTTAAAGGCTGTTCACAAATGCAGTAATCAGTTGAAAGTATCATATTACTCCCTATCCATATCGTTAAGTCCCAGTAATGTTCACAGGAAATTCTAAAACATAAACTGTTCAATTAACCATCATTACTTTGAGGATTTTTTTTCCGTCATTCTCATGAGAATACTTCTTGCAGTATTAAAAAAGATGACGTCAGACAAACAGGTATCAGTTATAACTATTACGTAGATTCTGTTAATGAATTTAACTTTCCAAATCTTCTTTTTGTTTAGCATAAGGCCCAGTTTTTATCTAAAGTTAATGACAGCAGTGGTTAATAAGTGTTGGGGCAATACATTCATTCTGTAGGGTAAGACTAGTGAGGATTCATTATCAGTAAATTTCTTTGAAAATTAGCAACTAGACCTCCCCCAACCATTAGGTACTCCATGATGCCCACGTCATTTGTGAATGCTGGATGACAACATGACTAGCAACCGCACGTATTAAAGAAAGTCATGACATTTTAGTTGTTTAGGAGTGGAACAGAAGGAAAAGAGTTTTCCCGTTTGTGCCGTGTTACCCTGTAAATCAGACTTATCAGACTGTTCTCCTGCTCTTAATACTGTATTATGACTGGTATGGGTGGTGGTTGTAGACACACAGAGATTCTTGAACATTAAACAACGACAAACCGAAAGTTTTGCTGTGTACCGCAAGAGACGCGAAGTTGTTATACATGTGAGTCTTGTCTAGCGCGTGCATCTTTCACATTCAGATGGTTATCGCAAATGCTATGTCTAACCTGGTTTCTCTATGTATGTTCCATAAATCTGTTACAGCAGACTCTCCATTGCACGGATGCATTGGTACTGAGAGTTATTACAACTATTCCACATGCTTTTAGTGCTAACTAAACCCCAAGACAGTTTCTGAATACTAATTTGCATGTTAAATCTATTTATTGATTTCAGGTTACATAAACAACGATCATTATAAATGCCAGAAGAAAATATAACTGCAAGAAGATAAGAACAACAAAGCAAGCAATAAATAGGTAATAATTGTAGCCTGAAAAAAAGAAAATAAAAATAGAGAAACTTGTAAAAGTATCTGGTATTCCCACAGAAGGACAAGTTGGAAACATGACAGTAACACTGGTCAGATATGAAACTCTTAAACCCCATCCACATGGTCGAGCTTTGCTGATGAACTGTGTTCGATGTGACGTCAGGAGAAGGGAAAGTCAAAACTTTACCCGTCGTATCTTCGCTTCTGACGTCACATCTAGCAAAGTTTGTCAAGCAAAGCTCCACCATATGGATGGGGCCTTAGGATGGACTGACACTACAGTCAGACATGTCATAATCACGCATCGGCATTTGTCTCATATATATCGCAAACAGTTTGAAAACAAGAAGCAATCATAAGTGGAGATCTAATGTTTGGCAAATGTTGAACAATTTTATATATATGTAAAAAAAGAAACTGGCTAGGCCCACTAGTAAGATGCTAACTTGTATTTAACCTGTTTGTGATGTGTGAGTGATAGGTTGCCAATGTGTGTTTATGACATATTTTAGGACAGTGTGGACACATCCTTATACACAAGGACAGAAGCATTGGTTACTCAACAAACTGATACAAGACCTCTTGAGAGTGAGACTTGCAGCAACTTTTATCTGAGAGGTTTTCAACTTAAGATATTACAAGAAAAGTAGTAAACGAGTCAAAATCTGGGCGATGACAAGACAGTTGAAGGTTTGATAAAGATTTACATGAAAAAAAATCTAAACAGTGATCTCACTGTTTATTTAAACATTTTCAATAAGATGTTTGATGATAGAGTTCACAGAGGGACAGATAGTTCAAGAATCTTCCTCATAGAAAACAGACAGATATACTCTTAAGTCCTTAGTAAATTAGTTTCACCAGTAGAAACGCTGAAATCTATGCTTTCATTAAAATCTCGATGCATGAAGGTAAATTCTGGAATCTTTAGTGAATTAGTTTCACTAGTAGAAACATTCTAAAATCTAGGCTTGCGTTAACTCTTGATGCAAGAAATAGCAATAAGGTTTATAAGTACACTAATTCTACCTCAATACACATGTATTAGGAAGATCATGTGCAAGGCATAATGACTTTCAAGACACTAGTCAGGTTAACATGCAGGTGGGATTATTGCAGTTTTTATCTGCTAGATCTTGAGATCAGCTAAGATCATGCCATTAGTTAATATCTATCTAGCAGTCATCTGCTAGAAGTCAGCATATCACAGAGATGCATGATCAGTAAAAAGGCCTAAATGGCTTGGTAAATGCACCTAAACATTCAAGTTTGACTTGACTGCAGTCTTTAGGACACCTTCAGTAGTAGTGAGATCAAGCAGTCAGTCTGACATGCATCATATATAAAGAAGGCAACGGTGCTTACGGAACACAGCGATTGGGGCCAGGGGCACCAGCGGAGCAAACGGAAATGCTGAAAAGGCAAAAAATAGATGGGTAAGTAAAGTCGACTGAGGTCAGGATCATTCATGCGGAATTGTCTCATGCTGAGACTGCAGCAGCTTACTCAGGATCCCAATGGGAGGCAGGGAGAAGGAGTTGACGTTCTGGCTCGCTACTGGCCGTAGGTACCTTTGGGCAGATCTGGCCCATCCCTGGGTGATTCTGTTTCTTCTGCTGCTGCTGCTGCCATCTGTCATCATCATCATCATCATCATAGGCATACAGTCATATTGATCCTGCTCATGGCCTCTGATAGTGACAGCAGTGAACATGTCAGGACACACGCAGCCTGGAATGTGTCGCCGCGCGCGGCAAACAGCGTTGCCTACGCACAGCCCTACGGCAATAATACATGCATTAACGCACATGCCATCCATGCATATTTCCTCTTCACTGCATTCATGATTTTGAGTACAAGCTGCGTTGTCTTTAGGAATTGCAGCGACAACTACTGGTTGCGGATAAGCCTGAGCCTCGAGGGCATTTTCTGTAATCTCACTGATGACACCAACTGGGCGTGCTGGTGGCGGTTTTGCCTGAGCTCTGATGACTGCATCCCTGGTTTCTGGAACAACTGCATATGGAGGAATATCGACATGTTTGCGCACAGGCTTGATTTTCTCTGGTTTTACTTCCCCAGTAACAGCATAAGGAACAGGGGATTCAGTTTCACTTGAAAATTTTATAGGAAGGTTTTCATACTTCTCAATCACTCCAACTGGTGGAGCGTGTTTTATTTCTCTGGAAATTGTTACTGGACTGTCTTCTTGCTCTAAAATAACCCCGGTAGGAGGTGAATTCTTTCTTTCTGCTGAAAATTTGATCGGACCTTCTTCTATTTCTCCAACCACTCCAGTTGGGGTAGGGATTTTTGTGTCTGAGGAAAATGTGATTGGCTGATTTCTATATTCTACAATCACTCCAGCAGGAGCAGCATTCATTTTTTCTGCAACAACTTTTACTAGAGGATCTTTGCCTTCACCAACTATGCCAAGGGGAAGGACAGTAAGCCCTTCATTTCTCTGCATTTCAGATGCCTCAGCAGGCTTCATGGGAGGCGATGAAATTGGAATAAGAATTAAAGGCTTGTCATTATTTAAAATTGTTGCTTGGGGAGTTCGAGTGACCGAATCTGTAATCGTGGCAGCCGGATCAGTATTGGGTGGCAAATATGAAATATCAGGCAAAGGAGGTTCAGATTTAACCTCAAACTCTAAAATGGGATCGGGGTTAGGAGGTAAGTATGAGCTCTCGAGCGAAGGAACATCCAACTCGTGTTTTTCACCTTTTGACACAGGGTCAGGTCTGGGAGGCAAATATGAAGTTTCCAGTAGGACAGAATCTGACTTGTGCTCCGTGGTATCTAGTAGATGACCAAATTTTAGAGTTGAATCTTCAGATTTTGATTCACTCGCGGTTGGTACAGTACCGAGATTTGGAGGAAGATAAGAATCTGCTGGTGGAAGTGGAGGAGTCTGAGGTGGCTTTGTCAAGAAGTCTTGCTCGGGAGGCAAATAGCCCGTCTGTAAAAATGACAAAGTGGTTTCTGTTTTGATTCTAGTTTCTGGCAGATGATAAGACTCTGGGGATTGCTCCGTTATTTTTGCTGTAGATTCGTGTTCATTTTCTGGGGGAGAGAGATTCAGATTGGGAAACTGCGGAAAATAAGTTGAATTCAGCCATGAAATAGTTTGATCCTTAACAATGGATGTGTTTGGTGATGAATGATTTGGTGCTTGCGCTATCACCACCACCTCTGTTGTGGACGGTGTTGACTTGAGTGTTGTTGAATCCTCAGGCAGAGATGACGGCGGAATAACTACTGCTCTGGTTTCTGCTGGAGTATGAGTCTCTAAAACGTTTGCTGGAAAGCTTACACTCTGAGCTGTCTGTGCTCCGCTTTTCTCAGGTATTTGATAACCGTATGCATACTGAATTCTTTCATACCCAGGCAGTCTTGCGCCAAAAGGCAGATCAAATGTAGTTGCCAAAGGATCATTCGCATTTTGAAAGATATTTGATGTGTCGACAATGGTCTCCACTGCCTCATGCTCTATGGCGCTGTGAATGAGTTGATCGCTAGGCAGTGCAAGTAAGTCTGTGGCACTCTCGATGTTGAAAACTGCCCAAAAGATTGCAAAAACAGTCTTACTAATAATTTGTTAGAACAGTGTTCACATCACAAGACCAGAACACGCCTTTTGAGCAAATTCCAGTAAGTTTACTCATAAGAGATACCTCCCTGGAAAATCTGCTTAACGCATTGCCAAGTTTTTATTCTGAATTGTTCAAGGTAAATCCTGGATAAATGCTCTGAGTAAAGGCTTCTAATACCAGATGATCCGAAAATCATCTTCATTACATGAATTGCCACGAGGTGATTCATTTCTTGTTGGCTCACAGGTGATTGAAAAAGTTGGTACTTTATGTTCAACAAAAAATGTGAGGTGATATAGACTACGATTTACAAGAATCGTCAAATTTAAGAGAAGAAAACATCTATCTATAAGTTTATAAACATTTCAAACAACGTCATTTAAGGCAATCTACACATACAGTTTTATTCAGTTCTTAGAACTGAGGAGTTTAGGAAAACCAAACATTACTATCAATACAATGCACTACATACTTAGAGTGGAATATTTACTTGGACGGAGACTTTCACCGACTTCATACTTACATGAAGAATGTTGGGCCCATGTTGCGCCGACAAGCAGCGTCAAGCCTAATGCTATCAATAACCGCATTTCTCTGTGGAAGAAAATAAAGAGATCATGAAGGAATATTCCCAAATACAGGCAGATTGTATATTATGATTTGTTCGACTTAAGGATAATATGAGAAATATTTATTGCATGCATGAAACGATCCACTTGAGCACTGTCCAAGCCCTCAGTTGGAATTTAATGAATGTCAAAAGCAGGATATTGTCTCGATGTTATACTGAAATGGCGAGCTTTGTGGAAAGGAAAAGGTTATATAGTAATCAATTGCTCAAATACTCTGAAGAAAACTGAAGGGAACCGCAGGGGACGGAGCCATTTGGGATCCGTGAGAAGGTGCAGATAAACAGACCTCACCCCCGCCCACATGATACTCCACCCAAGTCTAATATGGGCGTTACAAGGTCGCCCAGAATTCTCACCACCCAGTTTCAGAGCAGGGCATGATATTCTTACTTTTTTATTTTTTTCTTTCTTTTTTTAGCTCGTTCTGCCTTTTATAACTCCTCGCAGATGTAGTTGTTGAAATGAATGAGAGACATTACTTCAAAAGTGAGGATCAAAAGCTGCCTTTCGAAAGGTCAAACTTTCTCGCGCCTTTGCCTTTGCGAAATTTCAAATGAATCGTCATCACGAGATATGGCAGGTACGAAATGGAAACGAGATGAATGTACATCGTTTTCTTCCTAATACTCGTCAGTCCCGCCACCTCCTCCCTCATACTTCAGTATGGAGGGTGGGTGGGGGGTGGGGGGTGTACCAAGTGAGAACTTGGGGAAACAATACGCGGCAGAAATAACTGATAACTGTCTTCCCGAAGGAGCCCACTTCGAGAAGTATTGTTTCTCAAAACTTTGAAGACTATTATAGATATAGTAGTAGCGCTGCAGTCCGTGAATTTTATTCATTAAACAGTCATAACGTCGAAACATTTATTCGGTTACAAATACCAATTATGGAAAACGTAGAATAATAACTGCTGTCGTCTCTCTCGAACTGATTATTATATTCCATATTATATTCTCGTAACCATCCCCAACTCATGCGGAGGATGCAGGCCTAGGATATATATATATATATATATATAATATATATATATATATATATATATATATATAATATATATATATATATATATATATATATATAGTTGTTGCAAAAGCTACAATGGTTTCTCAAGGTCCCTGTTCCTCTCACATTCTGCATACGCTTGTCACTCCAAGGCCTGAGATCCGAGCGAAGAAACAAATGAAGAAACCTCGACGCCCATAGCAGGATACGAACCCACACGCACAGTATATCAGAACAGCTGTGACCTTAAACACTCGGCCTACGTCGGAGTTTTTCATGTTCATTTCTTCCTTAGGGTTTTAAGGCTTCGTAGTGAGACGCACAGCCAAAAAGAGAAGGAGAGAGTGTATGTGTGTGTGTGTGAGTAGGGCGTTGGGGGTGGCATATGCAAAGCGTCTTAATCAAGCGTGAAGACTGCATAAAGGGAAAGTAAATCGAGCCAAGCACTGTCTGTCGCCTGGGAGAAGCTGGAATTTTACAGATGATTGTCACTCTTTCCCAACAAGAGTGACAAACTTGTACAGTGGATGCTTATCAGAAGAGGCAAAGACGAGGCGAAAACGCTGTGTGCGTTTCGCATACAAATAAGGCTGTGATAGCTTCTGGTAATTTCCTGAGGCATCTGGGACTTATTTAGAGAAAACTTGGGTATGCTGAAAAGCTGAAGTGAAATACTTGCGTCAATGGAGCGCTAATCGAAGGAAACACAGTACAGGCAGATAATGATGCTGTTGTCTCCTTTGTTTTAGCAACGAATGATGGAAAGTCAGTCGTTCTTGTAACAAAGAACGTGGCAGAAATCCAGTGCTTATACATACCCACGGTCTACGATTATACCTAGACCGAGCCTATATCATTCTTATGCGGATACAGAATGACTTCAAGGAATGTCTAGACCACATATCCAGGGACACACATCAGCCTGAAGACGATTGAGAGTAAATGATAAAACTCACTTTGTATTTTAAAAAGGTTATTTGGCTATTAATACCCTTTCGAGTGATGCTCTGGTTAATTTTCCGTGAATCTTGGTATGAATGCTTTTTTTTTTTCTTCGTAGAGAGGTAATGCCGCCAGTGGACCTCATGCGGTGCACTGTAGGCATTACTTAAGGTTGCAGCATGCCTTCGGCCCTTAGAAGTAACCACTTTCGTTCCTTTTACTGTACCTTCTCTCATACTCTATTTCTTCATCTTACTTTCCACCCTCTCTTAACACTTGATTCATTGTGCAACTGCTTTGAGCTTTTCCTCCTGTTACACCTTTCAAACCTTTTACTGTCAATTTCCATTTCAGAGCTGAATGACCTCTTAGGTTCCAGTGCTTGGCCTTTGGCCTAAATTCTATAATCAACTCAACCACGTTTTTTTTTTTATCTATCCATACACAGCTGTGTGTATGTCTTTTAGTGTGCGTGATATGCATATCATATTTGCACTCACAAGCCAATATTGACTGGATGACTTGCTGAAACTGAACAGCAGTGGCTCCAGAGAAAATAACACGGTAAAGGTCACTGCCTTCATAATTTTAACTGCTGTGCAAGAAACTTCTGCATCATCAGCCGCTTCAAGCTCTTACACAGAAGGATAATTAGAAGCATGAAGTTCCCAGTGCACACATTGACTGCCTCATTCGCCTGTGTTCTGCTTGTATTCTTGATCATCTTAGAAATGAAGACCGCGCCTTTTCTGTACACCCTCCTGACACTTCAGAGCTATAATATGCGCTTTTCATCAGTCTTTCGACTTCCATTCTTTCCAGATGAGCAGACCGTCTCGAAACGTTCTCATCATTATTTTCACCAAACTCTGACACTCTTATCAAATATTGCTACATAACTCCATATTTCTCACCCTATCCATTCTTCTTAGGTTACAGATCCTAAGCAGGCATTTCATATTAAGTTTTCATTTTTTGTTTTTTTTACTCATTCACATTCAATACCCACACACTATTTCCATACAAGTGAGGTGGCTCAACAATCTCTGCATACTGTTGGACCTCGGCTCCCATATACAATTTAAGTTTCCTTTCAGTTTTTTTTTTTCTTTTTTGTTTTTTTTTCACTCGCTCTGCTATCTTTCTTGATTCATCCAATCCGTGATTCTGCTCTATCCAACCATGATGTGTTATATTCACTCCCAAACAGCTGTACTACAAATCAACTACCTCCATACACTGCCCCATCTCTGGGTTTCTAGTCACCCTCATAACCTGAGGTTTGCTTACAAAATCTAGCACCTTCATCCTCTTGCAAGCGCATTTAAATCTTTTACCGGTTTCCAGAGATTATTGTTGTTCGTGCGTCGCCAATTGATGTAAATACATGCATGTGAATGCATAGATAAAGTAAAGAAGCTTGTTGTATATTTCGGAAACAGTTGTTGACGTCTTGCTTTTTGGCCTGCATATCGCATACAGCCTTATTTCATAACGCACTGGATCCATTTACTATTCTTCCCCAAGCAATCTTGTTGTCATGCGTCTTACTCCGAGTCTAGATTGAGCCACACCTTCCCCGGTATATTATTCATCTGTCTCGTTTCTTTAGAACGTCCTTGAATTCTTCGCCCTTTCAATTGCTATCCTTGTGTCCTCAACACTCCCTTGATTGATATACCGAGAGTACAAAGCATATGTCTACATATACGTTCACGGCAGTTATGACAGCGAAAAACCAAAGGAGACAGAGAGAGAGAAAGAGAGAGAGAATAATTGCACATAGTTAAAAACAACTTTCACTTTATGCAGCTACAGTGCCAGGCATTGCATGGCAGGATGCAGTCCACCTCCTAACCACTTCCCCCTACCCTCCCCTGGCCCAAATCTCCCCCCAATCACATTGACTTCGGGATGACTGCCCTACCCCCACCTCCAACCACCCAACATCCCCACTCTCTTATGGAATATCGAGCAGCGCTGCTCGTTCTTGACTTTTTGGGAACTTTGCAAACCCTCGTTGGTCTATTTACGCAACAGGGAAAGGGAAATGGAATGCTCAAAACCATCTCCTCTTTCGAAAAAAAAATGAATCAAGATTGCGAATCATTTGATGCCGAGGTGGTCTGGTAGGAAACAGTTGAATATCATGAGGCGCCCAAGACAAACCAGTAAAACAGCTCTTCCCGCCCACACTCATCTGTAATGGGGGCCCTCTGACAAACCCACGATTTGGGAATCAAGAATATTTGGCAAATACCCAACGTGGGACAGGGAGGGGGTAAAGAGAGAGAGAGAGAGAGAGAACATTCTTAACTGGATCCGTCTGAAGTTAGAACGGTAAACAGCCCACACACAACCCGAGACCGTCAGTAATCAAAGGGGAGAAGGAGACAGAGGGAGAGAGAGAGAGAGAGACTGAAAAAAGTTGCTGCAGTTGTCAGAACAGTAAGGACACTGGCTGTCCTCCGCCGCCCACGAGAGATTGGAAACAAGACCTTTTTCTTTCCGTGCTTTGGCCAGCCACACACAAAACATCGTCCAATCCGCCCACGTACTTACTGGATCCAGCTACACGCCCTTAGAGCTTCCACCCGAGTCCCTTAAACAGCGAAGGGCCTAACTGACTCATAAGGTATCATCCACGCCCCCTTTTTTTTATTGACTATATCCAGCGGAGCCTGAGGGCGTCGGTGGCTCATTATACAACCCATTCCTTTACAATTTTCTAGTTCCGTATAGTGAGACTAGTATCGCTGAGCTAAAATGATATATATATATATATATATATATATTATATATATAATAATATATATCTATATATAAATATATATATTATGTATATATATATATTTATATATGTAAAAAAATAGATTCTTCTGTTAAAACAGGATACGTCTCAAGTGTAAAAAGGCCCATTAAACACTCTGGTTTAAAGCTAAGGACTGTATTTCGGTGGATTTAACTCTAAACAGCGTTTGAATGGGCCTTTTATACATGAGATTATATATTTATACATATATATATGTATATATATACATATATATGATATATATATATGTATACATATATATATGTATATATATATATATATATATATATATATATATATATATATATATATATATATATATATATATATATATGAATGAAGAACGGTCAACGTCAGCTACAAGACGTTTCTTTCGATCAAAATATAAAACGGTCACGTGACACATTCTTGTTCTCGTAACTGAACCAAAATGCGACGGAAGAAATGATTTCTGGTTGGACATAGCAAGAGAGTCGATCTCACAAAAGTGACACAGTAATAAACCTTATTATGCTTATCGTTTACCGAGAATGAAACTGAACGCAGTAAAAACTTATTAGATATTTTTTATTTGTACCTTTGGGAGCGATTTGGAAGACGTTTTTGGAACGGTAGACCACAGAATGGAGGAGCAGCCCATACCCGAGGCCTTATAAGGTAAGCCAGGTTGTCTGGCCATCCCGGGGGCTGTCACCCGATCTTGCAATCTTGCAGCCTGACTAAATTCGCCTTTTCTTTTTTGCACAAAAAAGAAACCGCTCAGGGGGAAAGACCTGCAGACATCCAAGGGGAGGGACACAACACAGCCTCACCGCTAGACCTGTCGAGCACAAAGCAAATCGTCCTTCCTGTAGATAGGGTGAGGTCAACGCACTGACTGACCTGTCCTGTTGAGCCTGAGAAGCTGAACTTCTCCCTCCCACTTGAGCTTCAAACTCCGCTTACCACCTGCCGGTCAACCTCTCTCTCTCTCTCTCTCTCTCTCTCTCTCTCTCTCTCTCTCTCTCCTCCACCTCACCCTCCCACCACCCACCCAACTCTGAAGAGTTGCTCTGGGCTCTCTCATCACAAGTAAGTGTAAGTAGCCTCGCGGCTTTTTTTTTTTTTTTAGTATATAGTACAAGTGGAAGTGAATGGAAATCCTAAGCTCTCGAACTATTCCGTCCTTTCTGTTTCCCAGTGCATTTCGTCTGGAGACACTTTCACAACGGCTTAGTGATAGACACCTGACCCTCTTCTTCTTTTGCCCCACAGCTTTTTATTATATAAATAATAATACTGCTGTGGTGGCGTCAAGGTGCTCTGTGTTGCAGCATCACCGAATTCACAAACACCATTTGCTGTGAACTGCTAGAAACCCGTCATGGGAGAGGGCTTCGTCTGTTTGTTTTAAAGATTCAGATTTGTTCCTGGGCGCATATTTATGATACCAACATTGAGTAACATGAACAAAGCATCGAAGAGCCAAGCAGAAAGAACAACCCGAATCAGACAGCAAGTTCGTCGTAGATTGTCAAAGATCGTGGAAGTTTCCTTGTGACCAACCATACGATTTGCTCATTTCTTTTAGTTTGCGTCGTCTCTCACCTGGTGAAAGGTATTCTATAAAAGGATGATCTATTATCTATATTAGATGAACCTGGACGGTTAATGTTTTTTGGAAAATGAATACGGTTTCACTGATTAAAAAGTGAAATGAAAAGAAGTTATTTTACTTCATTAATTCTTTTATGTTCTATATATTTTCATATACTGACTTCAAGCATCAATACAACAGCCAAGCGCTCCCACAAACAGGAGAAAAATACTCGGAGCACAAAAAGGCGGGAACAAAGCACAAAAGCAATAGAAAGAGCAAGTTGCTGAATCGCAGGAAACGCGCCCACACCTTTCCTTTCCTGGAACGGGATTCAAACCCTGGGTCCCTCCGAGGTAGGCTGAGCCGGAGAAGAGAAAGGAAGAATTGGCGTCCCAAGACTAATTAGGTGTTGGGGCGCTAACGGTCAGCGGGCAGTGTCGTCATGGAAACGGCTTTGTTGCTTGTTTCGTCAAAATCTTATCGGTAACAAGAACTGAGATTAAGATGCAATTACATGCACAGCACACCCGTGCATTAACATGATACTATACTGGCCCTGGTCAACTGGATGGCCTGAGGTTTATTAAGCAGATGGTCTACCCTGAGAAGGCAGGATGCCGCAATTCTGAAGACCCGGCTAGCGGAAGCAGCCCAGTACGAAAAAAAAAAAAAAAAACTAGAAAATTTGCTCCTAGTTTGGGCCACTGAAGTCCCAAACTGGTCAACTACATGACTAGGAAGACCATTAGATGATTTGGTCACCTCTGGAATGGCAAGGCAAATGCTATAAGTGGTAGGCCACGTACTAGACTTAGAAGATCTGAATGTGGAGGCTTGTCAGAATTCTGCAAAATGTTATCAATCATACACAGTGCCAGAGATGACTGCTAAGATCTGCAATAAGATCATTTAATGGAAGTCGAGCTTTCATCCAACAATTTAGGATGCAAGTCCGTTGGTGAAATAATAATCGAGATACAGTAGAACCGAAAGATCTTCGAAAGACTTCACAGACTTTCTCAATTTAGTCTGTGTTGGGAGGGGACCGGGTGGAACTGCAGTCAAGAATAACACCTAGACATTTAAAGAAATATTGTCGATGGAGAGAACTGGAGTGGAGAGATCCAGAATCATAATTTTGTTGGGGTTCCTTTCATGCCCAATAATAATTTGCACATGCAGTAATTCTAGCTTCTGTTAAGAGGATCTCCAGCACCAAGGCTACATACAGTCAGAAGCGATGCATCGGTGCATTAACCTGGCACCATCTGCATATGCAACCAGCTCTTTCTTGTTTTGGCCAAGCCAAATATCGTGGGTATAGAATATATATATAAAAGTGAACAAAGGACGTTACTTGAGACCAACCAGAGATTACATTCCTGCAGGTCCCCGTGGTGCCTATCAACACCAAATCTCTGCAATTTATTACAAAGTCAGCAACATTCTAACAGTTACAAAACTTGTGACAACAACAGGTTCGGAGGAAAGTAACTATCAGTTTTTAAGATTAAAGAAAATTACAGTTTGGTTCTTTGGTCTATGCCTCAGTGCATATGTGTATATATATATATATGATATCTATATATATTATCTATATATATATATATATCTCTTTATATATGGGAGAGAGAGAGAGAGAGAGAGAATGTATGTATACATGTATGCATTTAGTGCTAATTGGCGATTGTCAAGATTTGTTACGAAGATGGATAGAGGGTATATGTGAGCATTGAACAGAAAGAGAATGCTGGAAGAGAATATGAGCAAACTTGAGATGAGATAAAGAGGGTCACTGTAAACGTGAGGTGGATGGTGAATGAATAAGTCTTGATGATGGAAGTCTGCCTTTAGTTGGCTCTCATGGTTAGTTAAAAGTAGATTTGACAGAAAAAGAGGTACTAAGTGTCTCATAGTTGCTTACATTTTGATAACCAACAGCTGTTATCAATAGTATTGAACTACGTCTCGCTGAAGAAGCAAGGTATTGCAGTTCTGCACGGTAAAAAAAGATGTTACATCTATACTTCTTAGTTTTAATAGACCATTTCTTACAGCAACATAAGGGATAGGTGCTCAGCGATCGTATGAATTCAGTGTTTGTTATTAAGGCGAATTACTATTGTTATTATTTTTATTTTTATACGTATATATCCACTCTTGAATCTCATCGCCTTTGCCCAGATAAAGTTCCTGCCAAAGATGTTTGAGAGAACCTGCGACCCAATAAAATATCGGATGCTAAATCTGTTTCCGGATTACTGATTCAAGCATCAGCATTGAGGACAGTGACAACATCACCCGCTGTTCACGGTCATGTTTCGTAATATTATAATGAATAATTGTCATCACAAACAGTCATATTTTCAAGGACATGCAGCCACCACATCATGGATGTGTGTGTGTGTGTGTGTGTGTGTGTGTGTGTGTGGTGTGTGTAAACTGGAAGGATCACGAGGATATGAAAGTGTTTGCCATCGGGGAAACCAGCTCTTGGAAGAGAGGGAACATTTGCCTTTCGCACGTCCATGTTAATTCTCCCCATCCTCCCTCCCAGGCGGGCCTTGCAAAACATCCTCTGATGACGACACCTTCGAATGGCGTCATGCAGTGATGATGACGCCCTCGTTCGTCTAATGACCCGGGATGCTGTCGTGAGGTGAGATTGAATCTGATAATCTCATAGCTCTCGCGAGACTTGAATCTCATCATCTAATAGCTCACGTGAGACTGGAGATCTTTTGAGGGGGAAATTGAAAGAGGATGCTGTGGAGCAGTGTCTCAATTTTTTTACTTTCTAATACGGGTCTAGTGTAGCTAAAACTAGACGGGTCACTGAGGGGGCCAGGTCAAGCTGGGGAGTGAGTTGCAGTTGTCGACATAGGGAGAGGGAGACCGCAAAGGTCGTAGGAGTCGGTTAAATGTCACATTTCCCTCGACATTTCCTGCGTCATGAGGCCATAACGCCCCTCCTCCACATTCTGACACCTCGTAAGAGCTGCTTTCGTCGCCAGGGCTCTGAATTCACGACGACCAGGTTGCAGGCTGAATTTGCACAAATGAATTCGAAAAGGGTGAAGACTTAGACGTGAATAGATGGATGGCGTGAGGTCAGTGGCTTTTACTTTCATCTATTGCGAGGAAAAACGAAACGAGGCTGAGAAAAAGAGGAACTGAAGTAACAGACTGGTTCTTCAAGTCACTCTTAGTACAACTCGGTCGTCATCGTGAGCCGTTTCCCTTTTCTTTTCCTTCTTTGGAGTCGTGACTTTTAATTCTCATCTCGACGGTTAATGTCAAGTGTTCACTCGTAATGAGAGCGCATGGAAGAGTCGTAGTGACAGGGCACGACGCCCTTCCTTGGTCAAGGGCAACGATGAGCTGGAACGTCACCTGACACTGGAATCACAGATAATCCCTAATTTACTCATGACAAACATCTTCCTCAGTCTCTCTCTCTTTCTCTCTCCCTCCCCAAGAATGCCACCAGAAGTTGTCAACAGCAACAGCGTGGAAGAGTTTAAAAGCAAGCTAGACAAAATCATTAGAGCACTGTAAAAGAACAGTAAAACCTGCTCCTAGAGATAAGTGAACACATGATGTCTCCTCTTAGGAGGGACTAACAAGTCTTTGAGACATCCTAATCCTTGTAACTCTCACCCTTACCCCAGGTCACTTTCACTCACGAGAGACCCTGTAACTACGTCTGTGTCTGGGTGTGTATTTGGGCGTGTATGAGGGATGGCACGTTGTGTGTGTGTGTGTGTGTGTGTGTGTGTGTGTGTGTGAGAGAGAGAGAGAGAGAGAGAGAGAGAGAGAAGTACTTAGGGACAAAAGAGAGATGCTGTCCCGTGATGGTGTCAAGGTAAGGCATATTGCCACCTTACCCTCCCACCCCTCAACACCAGCCATCTGATTTCTGAGTCATAGTCCCCCACCCCCACCCCCACCCCCACCCCCACCCCCACCCCCTCTCGCCCTTGCCCTCTATAAAACGTCCCATCCATATATTGCACAGTTTGTGGCTCTGGTGTTCCAAAAACTTATTCCATTTGGTGTTCATTCTTCACTCTGTCTGTCTCTTGACCACGCTTGTACTATTATGATGTTACGTCTTTGGAGAATGTAACTGGTCAGAAATCGTCGTCAAGAACAATTGAAATGTTCAGACAGTGAGGTTAAGGCTTGACTGAACTTGATCAACCCTATGCTCTCTCTCTCTCTCTCTCTCTCTCTCTCTCTCTCTCTCTCCGTCTCCCGTCATCCTCTCTCTCTTTTCCCTTCCCTTCCTTTTCGATCGTCTATAAAGGAATAAAGTCTGATAATTTTCTGTGGTCTATGCCCCAGATTGAAGGAAGTTGATAGATTTTCGCAGTCTCATCGTCGCAAAAAAAAAAAAAAACTCATAACACAGCGGGGATGATATAATTCCAGAATATGGCTTATCTTATACCTTATTGTTCTGTTCCTCGTAAAAATTCTATTCCTATAGGAGAGAGAGAGAGAGAGAGAGAGAGAGAGAGAGAGAGAGAGAGAGAGAGAGAGTCAAGCCTAACTTCACTGTCTCAACATTTCAATTGCTCTTGACGACGCTTTCTGACCAGTTACATTCTCCAAAGACGTAACTTTCCAGGTTATTGCGATTAATGCATCACGTGCGGTCAAAGTTCGACGTCACACAAGAATCAAACTGAAATCTGGAATTGGGTTCACCCTTTCTGAGCCGGTCTTGTAAGAGCGCTGATTTGTGAGTCGAGTAGGAGTGCCGTTTTGGAAATGCCATACCGAAGCAAGTTGAAGGTGAAAGGTCAGATCCAGCTCGAAAATGGGATGACACAGTGTGAATGAAATCTAAGGTTCTTACGGGATAAAGCCTAGGGTCGGTTGCTCCTGCATTTGAGAGTGATGAATCGAATATTCCCTAAGCCATGAGCACTCAATGTTTTCATTCCCATACCATACTAATGACGTTGTGGCACTCATACGACTCAACGTCGTACGTAGGTAAACGCGTTTTACAGAGGAAACTTTCAACGTTTCGAGAAAGTCTATCTCCGCCTGTTACTGAAAAGGGACCTGTGAGCCGAAGTGGGTTCAGATAAGACCACAGTTGGGTAGAAGACCGAAATCGCCTCGTCGTGCTCAAACATCGCGGCCCCGATGGGCGTCAGGCTGTGTGCCACTTTCGCTTGTCAAGGTCGTCGGCAGAAAAGGACACTTAGGGGAAACCAGTGGGTGGAGAGAGAAGGGGAGGGGGGTGGCGGCGGAGGGGTTTAGGGTGGCAGGGAGAGAGTTCGACAATTGGGAACTAAGTCTACGACTAGATTTACCGAAGCGACAAAGAAACTCGGAGTCTGACCTTGTCCGAAGCGTGACTCACGAAGTGGCCTCATGTTCCGTATCGACATCTGTTCGTTGAACAAGTACAACTGACATGAGAGGTCGACCAAACTCGTACTATTTTGGTCACCATCAGGATAGGCTACCGATTTACGAGCACCCTATCCCTCTTCCTTTGGAAGACAGAACTATGGCGTTCCACGGCCATCTAAATTCAACAGGTGGTTCGTCGTAGGGCGACTTTCTCACACCACAAGCCCTATTGAAGAGCGTTGCATCGTCGGAGACCCAGCCGAACAGACACAAGAGACAGGAAGTAGGTGACCTTGCATGTCCTAATGTGGTGCTCAAAGAGAACACCTCTTGTACCTTAGGTAGAGACGAAGGAAGGAAACGACGATGTTTACCTACACAGTTCATCCAGCAGTGACCTGACTACGTCATATTTCCCTCTGACCTAGATGTGAATTTCCATTTTGAACGTTAGAAATTGGAGGAACTCGGTGAATAACTCCTTGATGCTCAGTGCCATGAAAAATGTCGGGAAATGGAGTGGCAACCAAGAAACGAGACGATATCGTTTTGCATATAGAATTAGTAGTTCTTCGGAGCCATATTCCATTCCACATTCGGAGTGTCATTGCTCGTAAAGACTCCTTTCTGCCCCAGAGGAAAATAAAGGATTTTTGCAGGCGTCGCAAAAATCAAACGTCAAGCAATAAAGTAAAAAAGTGGCGGTTTCCGTTAAAGAAGGGTAAGAAATCGGCCGATTAATAAACAGTGGGCAAAGTAGAGAGATAGAGAGAGCGCACGAGCGCATTTCAGTTATTTAACCGTGTGGGCAGAACGGGGCAAGGAAAGAGAGAGAGAGCGTGGGCAGAATAGATCAAATGTTAACTGTGAATCACTCATTCACTTCATGGCATTGACATCGCTTTCACCCGCAATAAACCTAGATTATCAAATGTTCAGAGCAGACAGGCATCATTTCCATCCAATCTAATGCCCACAAGAACCCTTAGCTGATATTCTCTCCTGATTCTGAGTATTTTCGTTAATCGCTAAAGAGAGTTCCCTCCTTCCTTGCATGGAAACACCTTCACCCTTTTTAAACGTGAATTTCGTTGCAAAGATCGTAAGTGTCACGCCACTTAAAGTTAAGAGGCTTCGTTCAGTAAGTTGTAGGGGAGTCTTGGCGACCCTCCGGTCAGTGCATCTTATTATGGATACTTCCAAGAATTTTTTTTTTTACGGGATGGGATGGTACACCAGAATGGTTTACTAGGCTAATATGAAACATGTACCTTAAATTTGCGTCTTCTTTATTGTCTTGAGGTCTTTTTGAACTAGCTTGGTTATTGGCCCGTTTGGAATTTGAACCATCTTGTATGAAATTATTGAGAAATGAGCAAAATTTGTTTAAAAGTTCTTCGTTTTTAACTTGTTTTATAACGTGAACTAATTTATAGATGTAGTAATTTTGTGTGAATTCTCTCTCTGGCTTCGTTCAGTAAGTTGTATTACGGATAATTCCAAGAATTTTTTCGACAGGATGGGACGGTAAGGAGACGTTCCTTATTCGGTATGCAGGACATAACGAGGAAGGAGCTTAGATCTGAACGCTGTATAGTCCTTACGAAGGCAATAGAGATCCCTTCTCTAAAACGCATATTCTTTCGACGTCCGTCGTGCACTATTATGAAACACGGAATTTCCCTTCGTGGGTGTCAACGATTAAGACACGGGGGGCGCAGCCTCTCACTTACGCCCACACCACGCCCACGGGTAAGGAACCAGCCTGGCAATCTATACGTATTGCATCCGCCCAAGGCGACTCATTACTTCTATTTACAGAGATGACGCAATAATCTGCCTCTGTCATAAAGGACGAGAGTTTTCTTGGGGAAAAAAACATCAGGTAAAAGGACTGGATCTTTCCCACCTCATCAACATTCGTTAGTGACTGATTATTACCGGTCTTTCATCTGAATTCTGGCCCACAAGGAGTTTTAGTCATTGCTGCATACTTACAAACTCAAGGGCACACAAACACACACACACACATATGATCAATCGGTTACTTCAGAGAAGAATTACGCAGTTTCTCACGAGTAGTACCAGTGCCGTTTCCTGCGGCCTTCTACCGAACGAGTGAACGAACCAAATAAGGCAAAAGAGTTTGCGATTCAACCACCTGCCTCCTCGGAGCCCCAGCGAACGCCTGCGCTATTATAGGCTAAGCTCTTGGCATTTGCCCGTAGCTTAAAGAATACCCACCCATTACCTTAGTTCATGCGATGCATCGGATAGGTGTTAGAATATGACAGGGGGAGAGACCGAGAGAGAGAGAGAGAGAAGAGAGAGAAAGAGAGAGTGAGTGAGTTATAGAGAGAGATAGAGAGAGAGAGTTTCAGCTTCAGTATGCGGTCAAGGCTTTTTGAAGGGTCTTGTGAGTTAAGCCAGTCCTAACAAACATGACTGAGTCTACATCATCTTGCCTCTTGACTTACAGGAATGAAAAATTAGCTCTATAATGCACAAGGTGCATTGAAGGCCCTAGCCCAAACCTTTATTTAATGGCGGCTATCGGTGTAATTTAGCGTCAAAAGCCTTCAGCGGGAGATTATTTTGCGCCCTTATGGAAATATGTACTCAAATTGACCCAATTCTCTCAACAGCGGCCATCTCCACAGAAAAAACAACCAACCAATTACTGCCGCATTTGTATTTTCTTGCACCAGCACAGGAAGCTCTTCATAAGTCGCTTCAGATCACCTTGCATACAGTGCACCACTCACCCGTACCTCACCTACATACAGTCTCGTGTTCTCCTTTGCAATATACCTCTTTCCACGGCTACTTTTCCTTCCTCTCACCTACGCTTAGTTCTGAACCTCGTCTGCGTATCCTCGCATTTCTCACTCTTTCATTTTCATACAACATGCACACTTCAGTTCCATAAAGGCAAGTTGGCTCAACAATTCCCTCACGCATTCCCTTTTTAGCTGCCATCTTCTGCAGCATTAATGCCGTCTTTCTTGCTTCGCCTCATCTAGTAAATGACCTTCATTCTTTTAGCGTACTATCATCCTTCCATTGACGCCCAAACACTCGCGAGATGGGTTGAAAGTCACCGGTGGGGGGAAAAAATAATAAAAGTGAAAGGCGAATAGATGGATGGAAAGATAGTGAGTGGAATTGGGTCCCAGCAGGCCAAGATTAACGATGGAAGGTAAAGTTGGGAATTCTTCGAAAACAGATGTTTCCAGGCATTTCCTGTGAGGGACTTCAACGGGGGTTTAACGAGTGATCCAAGGAATATAGACGCATCGACTTCATCTCTCGACGCGAAATGTGATTCCGTAATATCTATGAATTAGGTTTCTAGAGACATTAATTTTATCACAAATGATGAGAAAGAATGTCCGCTCTGCTCCAAGGGGATTTCTTACGCAAAGAAAGATGAGAGCTAGACAAGGAGTTGCAAAGGAAGCTCTTGCATAGAATTCGGTGTAGGATGTACTTATATGAAAAGGTATCTCATTAATGCACCCCTATCGTCTCAAAGGAAATGTGATCATTCCTTTAACAGCGCCACCACACATGACAGCAAGTTCATTCAACAAAAGCTCTTCTTGCATGAAATTCCTTGGGTATTAATAATAGCAACCGTATCGCCTGCTCGCTAAAACCAACAGCGGTCATTGGGGAGCGAAAATTCTCCCTGTCTAGGTTTAGAGAGAGGGAGAGTTATAACATTAATATTTTATTGGCGTAATATAAATCCCCTGATGCAAGTTCGTAAATGACTATATAAGAAAAGATGATGACGCAATAATGTGCGATCAACCGATATGAATCTCGGGAATAAATATTGACCAAGTTTAGAAGAATACTTTAAATAAAGGACGCAACACAAAGAAGCAACAAATCTTCACTGTTTAATAATTGAGCATCGACGGCCGATTAAACATCATTTTAAACATCATTCTAGTGGTGCTTTATGGATGCTGGGTGTGTGCAAGACAAGTCTAGTTAGTACTAGGCGACGACGCAGGGCTGGGACGGGAGGAGGTAGGAGAGGGAGGCCCCACACGGGTGACTGACTGCGAAGCAGCTCCGAGAAAAGACGTTTCGTAAGACCGAATATCTCGCTGAATCGACACTTTCCACGTCGATTCCACCACAAAGGACAACGGCGCCGCTACGTTTGCAGCCTCGTGAAATGCCTGCACTAAGACACAACCACAAGAGATCACGATGGAGAGGTTTTTACGGACCTCGAAGACTCAGGTGTGAGCGCATCTGGGCACAGGGGTAAGCGCACGTCCGGTCTGGTGAAGTGGAAGCCTTTAACCTTCAGCAGAGATCAGACCCACTTGCCCATACTCGATCGCTGCCCCCTGCCCTCCCAGAAGCCAGAAGTATCTGTGTCATATGAAACGACAACACAAGGATCGAGGCATCTGGGTAACACTTCAACCTCCGGCTGTTTTCGGTTGCTAAGTTCAGGTGTTGCAGAGTAATGGTTGCATTTTAAACACTCGTGCCGTCACATGACACAATTCTTCAGAATCAAAAGCACAGTCCCCCCACCCTCCAACCCCCCGTTTGGTTCCGAAAAGGAAAAGAGTCTGTCAGACACTACAGCTATCGACTTAGAAAATAATGTCATATTCTTTTAGAACTGTTGAACACTAAAAATTCAGAAAATAATGTCATAATCTATTAGAACCGTTGACACTAAAAATTCATATTCCTCTCGTGTTGCGTCGACATTTTAATGCAAATTCATCAGGCAGTGATCACAAAAGCATATTGCGTAATATACTCTTCTAACATGTGTCAGTTTGCATGGGCACCAGATTGTCAAAGCAGCAAAGAAAACCATATTGAAATATAATCAATATTTATGTAGAAAAGATAACAAGATATTTTACCGATAAAAAAAACTTACAGTCTTCAATGTATAGGCTAGATAGATACATTGAAGACTAAGTTTTTTTATCATTAAAAGATCTTGATATCTTTAGCACACAAATCAATTATTTAAAATCAAAACAAAAGATAATACCACTGCGTTATGGATGGAACAGTTGCCCATCGAAAAGGCGTCATCCTGAAATTAAATGGTACTGAGAATTTGTGAGAAGGCGAAATGATTCAATTACCTGTGTTCGGGTCCCCTGTGGCAGTCTGCAAGTGTCTACAACTGCTCTGCGCGGCTGACGTGCTGGTTGTGCCAAGGCGCTGTGACTGCGTGCCCTCTAAGGTTTCTGAGGGGCGTGGCCAGCCCCACACACAACTTACCAATCACCTCCGTCCAACTCCCACTTTCTTTCGCATCCAGAGCCTCGGGAGTTCATCATTCACTTTGGCAACGATGCCCAGGACCCTCAACTCGCAATAGGGCTCCGCTGATAAGCTTCGAGGCGACGTGAAACATAAGAGATTTCAAGGTTAATGTGGAAAACAAGAGGAAGTTTCCAGGAATGCTGACGGACGGTGGCTTCTTTCGACAGAGATTTCTCGACGGGGGACTACGAAAATGAAACCCGGGGAATAGCTACAAGAAAAGAAAAGAGATAACAAAAAAAAAAAAAAAAAAAAAAAAAAAAAAAAAAAGGACTCCGATGGAAGACATCCCTACGAAAGCCGATATGAAGGCGTCTCGCAAGGTGACCACCTTCAACCTTCAAAGCTGCTTCCCCTGCTGACTCAGCCTACGACGCTCGACCGTTGTGATGTCACACAAGCAGCATCTACACCGAGGCACGTCGAACTCCTCTGGGATTGTTGTTCAAAGTCATGCTATGTAACAATTTTTTTCTGAAGGAAGAAACATATGCAAGATGCAAAGGGACACACACACATACACGCAATATGTCAGGTTAGAAGTCACAGCTGTGCCTCTGTTGACCAAAGCAGGGAATGAAGGAACAAATACCTACCTAGTTGTCAGTCAGTTGTGGTGGGTCGCGTCCAGAGAGTAAGGACGTCGGGTTAGCAAACCTATAGCCAAGATTCTTGCTAAGAACCAGAAAACTCGCTTTCTCTGGAAGTAATTTCAGAAGCTAATATATACTATATATACATACATATATATTATATATAAATATAATATATATAATATTTATTATATATATATATAATATATATATATATATAATGTATATATATACACACACACACACATATATATATATATATATATCTATATATATATATATATATATATATATATATATATAAACATGTGCATGTTTGCAAGAAAAGGACAATTTTACACTGTTCTCCTGGGCAGGGTTTAAGAACTGGCATCCTATTGTGTAACACCTAAAAGGCTTACTGTGTACCTTACATGATTAAATACATATTATGTATATAGTAGAAGATCTTTGCCGCCAGCTTTCAATGACTCTCTTTGTAAGAAGTCCTACGAATCCTTCTTTCTGTTATTCGCGGTCAAAATCGACGTCTTGACCACTTTGATTGTTTGCCGAATTAAGCAGATTCACGATGACTGGTTAAAAATTGAATATCAAGATTGTAAGCCCTTTTGTTCTGTTTTCGGAGAGGGAGCTCACCAGTGTAGAACTTCAAGAGCGTCCAGCATTTCCAGAAGGCATTCGACGTTCGTAGAGCACCTGAAATCCAGGAAGAGATGTTTCCCTTAAGGAATTAAACAACAGCTGGCAGACTGCGGTGAAAGGAAAAGAAGGATTTAGCGTAAAACGTCTTCTCACAACAGTACTGAGAACATCTCCAAATAACCTGGATTCAATTGCTTTCAAAGAGCAAAGAAGAGTCTGGAGAGCTGTGTAAGTATTTGTCTGTAAGAATACTATTTGAGAACACTCGGATATCGAATTCAGAGCAGGCATTGGATGCATCCACAAGTTCTTGACGACAAACAAGTATGTTTCTCAGAATACTTAAAAGCCAACTGGGTTGTGGCGGTCCTGCGTATAACCAAGGACGACAGGATTACTCAATTTCGTTCGTGGAGATCACGATGCCTAGCTCGACGAATAGAAAGCTGGAAATTAAGCGCAACAGCACTTTAATACGCAACGAGGATAAAATAAAAACAATTTTATGAATTAGAATAGGCCACTTCAGTTTGCATTCTACATAACTCTACAGTACTGCCTCTCGTAGGGCTGATTTTGGACACTGAAATCTACTTAAGGGCCATCAATGTTTCCAATTGGGAATCAGGCAAAGAGGGAAAAACTGCAAGGCTATAATGGGAAAGGAAAATTAGGAGCAATCTGGTGCCATCTAGGAATTCGCGATACGTAAATCTTTAACAAAGGGAGTAAAAAAAAAAAAATAAATAAATAAAACCTAGCAGTAGAGAGATTACGCGACTGGTCGAATAATAACAATTTAGAAATAAGGACTGATGCAATCAGGAAACTGGCACATACAGAGGGGCCCCTCTACGAATCAAAAGACATTTCAACTCAGTTTCCAGTGGGCGAAGGGTGAAGGTAGTAATTGTCTGTGCCCTTTGGGAAGATCCACCTGCCCTATCTGGATGATTTGGTATTTGGTATTTAAATCCTGGAGCGAGAAGAGAGATGGGGAGTTAGGGTTAAAAAGGGAGAGAGAGAGAGTGGAAAAAAACTGATACTTGTGAGTTGGACAGAAGTTTTTTGTAATGAAGGAACGGTGTGAAAAGTAGAAGTATTTGATGACCAAATTTCTTGCCAGCGAACTGAAGACGATTTTTCTTATCTTTAACTGTGAACGAAAGATATGGGAGTCAGCACCCAACCTCACTTTTGAACATCTACCCTGCTGTATTTAAACATGCCTGTATATGATCCGAATAAGCAAGAACTGAAGCATCTATATTTTTAGAACACTTTTTACATGCAAATAGAAACGATCCAGCGAAAACAAATAACACTAGATTGCAGATAATTACGCACATTATTGGAAAAACGGAATCTTTGAACTATGAATCCGAAATGTTGACGTTCATTTTTTCTCTTTCTAAGATATCCTAAATTCGCAACTGTTGTTAACCTTTCAGACGAGAGAGGTGGGCGTCTTTCTTTCGAGACACTCAAGTTTTAAGAATAACTGTAACTGAAAGAGATAACTGGTTGGTTGGTTGATGAAGCTGGTCTTATGACAGCAAGGCCCCTCGCCCAAAGGCAGCTCTTGTGTGTGTGTGTGTGTGTGTGTGTGTGTGTGTGTTAAGGCGTGAAAGGGACTAAGAAGCCTCTGGACTTAGACACACACATATGGGCTTGCGCACGAAAAAAAAAAGTTCCTCTGTCAGTTTTACAATCTCTTGGCCCCGTAAGCGGTTAGTGCTGTCAGTGAACGTCACGTAGTGCACTGTAGGCATTATTGAAGGGCCTTTCGGCCCCCTTGCTGCATCCCCTTTCATTCCTTTTAATGTGCCTGCGTTCATACTCTCTTCCTTCCATCTGACTTTCCACTTTCTCTAACAATTGTTTCATACTGCAACTGCTTTTGAGGTTTTCCTCCTGTTACACCCTTCAACCTTCTTACTTTCAATTTCCTTCCTTCGCTGAATGGCCTCATAGGTCCCAGTGCATGGCCTTTGGCCTAAATTCTATATTCTGTTCTACAATCCCTTGGTAAAAATCGCAGGTTAGCAGCCTGACGCCTCTTGCCAAAATCTTTTTCAAGAAGCGGCTGAGGGACATGACACCCTGAATTCGATCCTTAGCACTGAGCAGATACCCAAACTCGATGGAAGCACTGCAGGACAAGCGAAATTGATCGAAGAATATTTAAAGTTAAGTATATCTTTGGTTCAACTACACCACTGAGCTGAGTAACAGCTCTCCTCCTAGGGCCGGGCCGAAGGATTAGATATTTTTACGTGGCTAGGAACCAATTGGTTACTTAGCAACGGGACCTACAGCTTATTGTGGGATCCGAACCAACTCGAGAAATGAATTTCAATCACTAGAAATAAATACCTTTGATTCCTCGTTGGCAGACCCTGAGATCGGTACTCGAGCACGTAACCAACTCATCCAACGAGGAACTGGAAAAATTTCAAAATAGAATAAATTTTGCTTACGGTATTGCAGTATGAAAATAACTCAAGCACAAGTGCAGTTTCCAGTTCTTAGCTTGTCACAAATTTCAAGTTGTGAAAAGTGACTGACTTCCAGTTAAGGATCAACATTGGTATCTTGTCAGAAAAACTGAGATGAAGTCTTAGAACTATATAGGCTTCGTGCTATACTTACGAATGTTTATATGATTGCCTGAGTGTACTTCATTTTCTGAATGATTTTTTATTCTAAAATAACAGTGTTATAGATTTCTAAAGATCTAAAAGTCTTCGTTACTTCTGATTTATCCTGAACGTCCTTTATTGCTTCAAACTGCTGGCGTTGGAAAAGAAACTCTCAGGATGAAACTAGATATCAGTTTCACATTCAGTTACGTTTAGGTGTATAGTATTTGATCTTTGGTGTTCAAATGAATTCGAGACGACAGCTTCGACACTACACCCACTCCACATGCGAGCCATGTGCAGCGGGCGTATTATACGCGGTTGTTTCACGCCTAATGTTGAGGTTTGATTGCTGAACATTGGAAAAGGCTCTTCTGCAGACAGTCCTTGATGTGCCATCTAAAATACTATCATTCGTTCATCGCCAACTGCATTCTAATGACCACTTACAAAGGCCTTTTGGTAGCTCTTGTCATCCTAAATGACGTACTTGTTTTGCAGTAGCATTGTATGTAAAGAAAATATCGTAAAATAGAGTATTTTTCTAATATAAAACACAGTTCGCAAATTCAAAAATGTACCTTATATCAAGATTTATTAATGCAATACCGAATGAGATGTTGCCCTTATCATTTTTTAGATGGAACACGATTCCATTTTTTTAAAGCTTATCCGATTAACCCTGAGTTACTGAAAAAGGTTTCCAAAGAACCTGTTGACTAGGAGAGGCTCCTAAAGGTAAATTTTGAATCTATTGCCTAATAAAAAAAATAAATGTCTGACATTGGCCAAAAGTCCTACGTTTATTACTTTCGTTATATCTCCTAGATTTTATTATTATTATTATTATTATTATTATTATTATTATTATTATTATTATTATTATTATTATTATTATTAGTTGTGCCTCTGGTGTTTATTACTCGCGATTGGAAACGAAAAAAAACCCTGTAAGATACATTATCTATCAATGAAATAAGCTATGGAAGTAGTGTCAAATTAGCATTCATTGTTCTCCGTTCACCACGTTTTAGGAAATCTTTGGCCATTGAGAGAGAGAGAGAGAGAGAGAGAGAGAGAGAGAGAGAGAGAGATGGATGGATGTCCTTGAAGATCATGTACGTATGTAAGCCCTGCGTTGGTGGCAACGATGAGGTGTTGACGAGGGAGAGCCGAAAGACCTTCGTCATTCCCGTCAACAAGGACCATTGCTGTACACCTGTCATTAGGGGAGTCGAGTTCCATCTCCTTCTCCTTCAGAATATTGAATTTCAAACGTGACGCAATAAACCCCGTACTGGGTGCTAATGCCACTGTAGGCATTACCTAAACCTCTTCACAGCGTCCCTTTCGGCACCAATCTGCAACCCTCTTTCATTGCTTTCACTGTAATTCCGTTCATAGTCTCTTTCTTCCATCTTGCTATCCACCCTCTCCTAACAATTGATTCGTAGTGCAACTGCTTTGAGATTTTCCTCCTGTTACACCTTTCAAACTTTCCTGCTCTCAGTTTCCCTATCAGCGCTGAATGACCTCATATTTATAGCTCCCAGCGCTTGGCCTTTGGCTTCAATCGTATATTCATGTCCTATCCCATGACGCAATAAGGTAGTAATCGATTGAATGAGGTGTTCATTGCAATGCTGGGCTCGTGGTAAGATTCTGATGGATTGACCGTAACTATTAATAGTCACTTATCTGTAATATAGACGAGAGAGAAGTAGGCAAGATTCCCTTTGAGAAATAAGAAGAAATCTGGCGGGAAAGGATGAGAAATGCGCTATTTCTTCTGCTCATTTTCCGCTTTGGAATGTAACTCATGACGTCTCTGTCTGAAAAGTCATTTCCATGGAATGACGACATTCAAAGATATCATCAACTGGAGGCACAGCAGCGAAAGCCACTTCCATTCATTTCAGTTATGAACGAATGTCCGGGTAATGGTATCCCTCTAAAGCCTTGGAAAATATATGATCATGATAACTGAGTGATCTGGGGAAAATAATTCCCCAAAATCGAGCCAAGTCGTAAATAAGTTATCGAACTATTCTTTCTAAAGAGCATAGTCAAGAAAAAGCTTCCTACCTCGTGGGCACATGGAGGAGGACTCCGTAGGGAGGTTATTGCAGTTAGTGCACCTCATTCGGTGCAATGTAGGCATTACTTAAGGTTCTTTGCAGCGTTCCTTCGACCCCAAGCTGCAACTACTTTCATTCCTTTTATTGTACCTCCGTTCATGTTTTTCTTCCATCTTACTGTCCACCCCCTCCTAACAATTGTTTCATAGTGCAACTGCTTTGAGGTTTTCCTCCTGTTACACCTTTCAAACCTTTTACTGTTCATTTCCGTTTGAGCGCTGAATGGCCTTAGTTGCCCCAGTGCTTGGCATATATTAGCGCCTTAGTGGCGTGGTCGGTATGGTGCTGGCGTAACACCTCGGTTGCCGCGAGTTCGATTCTCGGGCATTCTACTGAGGTGTGAGAGATGTGTATTTCTGGTGATGGAAGTTCACTCTCGACGTGGTTGGCAAGTCACGTAAAGCCGTTGGTCCCGTTGCAGAATAACTACTGGTTCCATGCAACGCAAAAGCACCATACAAACAAACAAACAAACAAAAATCTATATGAATCAAAATAAAAAACATGGAGGAGGAGGAGAGGAAGAAAATACAGTTTCCATTGGGCTCTGCCCCCATTCGCGCTTCGCTCAACATCAGGAGAAAATGATGAGGGTCCTCGGAACTGATAAGACGCAAAGACAGCGGAGTTAGTACATGAGACTCGTGAAAGGAGACGAATGAAGAAGGAATCTTAAAGAGGAAGAGAATTCAGGAGAAGAGTGGGGAATGCAAGGAGGCTTTTGGAACTCTATACTGCCCTTCCAGTCTTGAGAGACCAGTCAGGGGATTTTCGTTGCATTGTAACTGGACCTTTTTGAAGATTTATTCTGACGATAAGGAGGATTTTCTTGCAGTACCTCTGGTCTATTCTAGTACGTATTTTCCTGAAAAACGGGTTGACCTTCGAACCATTCGAACTAGTTGAAAGAAAGATCATTCTTCCTTTGCATTACAGTGACAATCGTGACATCCCTTTTTTTTCTATTCTTTTTTTATTTTAGTCTTCTGTAAAAAAAAGTATTGTGCCGGTTTTATCTTTCAGTCCGTCCGCAGTTTAGTCTGTCCGCTCTCAGATCTAAAAACCTGCTAAGGCTGGAGGGCTGCAAATTGGTATGTTGATCATCCATCCTCCAGTCATCAAACATACCAAATTACGGCACTCTAGCCTCAGTAGTTTTCTTTATTTTATTTAAGGTTGAAGTTAGCCATGGATCGTGCATCTGGCAGCACTTTTCGGAGGCATTGGACGCACCTCACTCTACCGCATCTGGTGATAAATGAAACGCTACCGGTCATAGCTGATGTTTTTATACAGCATTATGTTGTACAGAAAACTCGATTGCCATTTTTTTACTTGTTTTTTGTTATTCGATTCCATTCCAAAACATACTGAAAATATAAACAGTGGAATAGTGACAATTAGCTTTGATTTCAGACACTTTCGATAATCAATGTAGTTTTTGCATCGTTTGCCTCGTAATAATGATAACTTCTTTGTTGTCTAATCTTTAGTGAAAACAGTCAAGAAAGTTGAAGTCCTGTTAAATAAAAATCAACTTTGATCATGTCCTCCTTACGTCACTTCGAAGGAATATATCCCACAAAGTAGCACTGGCAGGAAGGACTACTTTGCACGTGTTTGTTCCATGGTTTAAAATGTCTGCCAACATGGAATTTCATTTCCACGAATTTGGCAAAAGATCAGAAGATTCGCCCTCTTGAAACTGTCTTCAAACCTTATCTTCGAACTTGGGTTATTTTATGTATGCTTCGGACTCCTGCCAATGTCCGTTTATTGATGAATCAGCTTATGTCGGTGATTGATAAAAATAAGCCTTTTATCAGTGAAAAGTCTGAAATCCTTCGTGTGTGGAAAGTACGGCATATGAGAGGCCAGGCATCAGCGGCTTCTACAGATCAGTGCTCGCATTCATTTCCAAGCTCCCCCTAGGTGGGTAGTGCCGTCAGTGCACCTCACGCAGTGCACTGTAGGCCTCACATAAGGTTCTTTGCGGCGTGCCTTCTTCCCCTAGCTGCAACCCCTTTCGTTCCTTTTACTGTACCTCCTTTCATCTTCTCTTTCTTCCATCTTACTTTCCACCCTCTCCTAACAATAGAGTCAGTGCAACTGCTTTGAAGTTTTCCTCCTGTTACACCTTTCAAACCTTTTACTTTCTATTTCCATTTCAGCGCATAATGCCCTCATAGGTCCCAGTGCTGGGCCTTTTCTCTAGTTTCTATATTCAGTTCAATTCATTTCCAAGCTGACATTCCGTACTGCCTTAAATACAGCAGGATTATTTTCTCTTGGCTAATCATCTGTTTTGTAGGTCTAGCGTTCTGAATGCCATCTTAGCCTAGGAGGCCACAGAAATACATTCATCTAAGCGCCAAATCACAAGGTTATCGATAACAACGGAAGATTAGAAGAAAAAATCGTCATTCTGGAGTTCTGGAATCATAAGAAGAGACTGATTCCAGAGTATAGAATGTTTATATGCGTCATCGTTTTTTGACATCTCAGGTCTGAAAGCTTTGTGCCACTCAAATCCCGAATAACCACCTTCTCCGAATGGAGGAAGAGAGCCAAATATGAACGTGATCAGGTAATTAATATGATGCCATATCCGACACCTGACGATGAGCGAGATTCGTTGTTTCAAAATCCCCGTAGTGGGGTAGTGCCGTCAGTGGACCTCATGCTGTGCACTGTGGGCATGACTTAAGGTTCTTCCGCCCCTACCTGCAACCACTTTCATTCATTTTACCGTGCCTCCTTTAAATGTTCTCTTCCTTCATCTTACTCTCCGCCCTTTCCTAACAATTGATTCATAGCGCAACTGCTTTGAGGCTTTCCGTCTGTTGCACCTTTTAATCCTTTTCACTGTCAATCTCACAGGTCCCAGTACTTGGCCTTTGGCCTAAATTCTATATTCAATTTCACATTCAAATGAACGTTCAATTCTGACGTCACTGATGCATTGCTTTCATTTTACTCAGCAGTGCAACCAGTGTCTTGGGAAGTGTAGCTGCGGCATTGGAAAGTGATGATGAGTAGAGGTCCCGGTTCGAATAGCCACGTATGCAGACGGGTCAGCCTCCTTGAGGACGGGAGGGAGAATTTGGTCAGCTCTGCATGACATGGGAAACTGGGAATGAATCCGTCGCGTCCCGAGTGGGCGGGAGTGTCGCCATAGCTCGGTTCTCCTGGCAGAGGAATTTCCTTCAGTCTAGTTTTCCAGGACAGATCCATGAAGGGAAAAAATTGTGACGTTAAAAGGGAATATACGTTTCTTTTGTTTTGCCTTTCACTTAAGATAGACCATGAAGTCAACTGATTATTGAAAATGGCTGAAACCAAAGTACAAATCTCTCGTAAAAGGACAATTTTTTATTTTTATTTTAGCATGCAATAGTGCCTCTAGGAACACATGCCATTTGTAAATTGCATATCTTTACTCAGATGAGCACTTTGAAAACTGGAAGGGGTGTGAGTGAAAGAGATATCTTCGAAGCGAAGTAAGGGAAAAACTTGTGACGTTAAAAGGGAATATACGTTTATTTTGTTTTACTTTTCACTTAAGGTAGACTATAAAAATGATGTTATTAATAAAATATTCCAGTAAAATGTCGTAAAAGTCAACTGATTATCGAAAGTGTCTGGAAACAGATAAAAAAATTACTAGCAAAAAGGAAATTTTTATTTGAATATGCGATAGTGCCTCTGGGGACACCTACTATTTGAAAATTGCACATCTTTACTCAGATGAGCATTTTGAAAACTGGAGGGGAGTGTGAGTGAAAGAGAAAAGATTCTCCCTTTGGTCAAAGATACGAAGTAAAAGGCCCGATGGGCGTGAGTTGTGAAGTCAGATTGGGCGCCCACACCAGCTTCTCAAGAGGTCGTTGCGTAGGCAAGAGTGGGGGAACGATAGTTCACGAAGTGACCTTTGCGACTGGCGACAACTTCTGTCGTTACTAAACGAAACAACTTAAAAATTTTCCAAAAAATGAATGAGAATGTCTCCTAACATTTGGGAAACAGCCGCACAGAGAATGTCTATGTTCAAAATGTTCCAAAAAATGAATGAGAATGTCTCCTAAATTTAAGGAAAAAGCCGCAGAGAGAATGTCTGTGTTTGTTCCGGGAATTATATCAAATATATCCTCACCTCTTCCAAACTTAAGGGAAGGCTTCATTACTCGAAAATATAGCCCAGTCATCCTGAGTCATATATTTCTATTTGCCATCAGTGGGCTCAAGAGCCAATGAATAGATATCAGTCTAAAAGAAGAAATGCCCTTAAGGCTTCCTCGCTGACTTCTTACACCTGAGCTGCTAAGCCAAACTTGAAGTCGTAATGAGGGAGAATGATTTCAACTCTCCATTCCTACACAAGTGAGGATTTTCAAGTCTTGACGGTGACTATTGTAGGAAATCATTGTATTTCTGTTGCTGTCGTTTGATGAATATAATTCTCTGATTTTAAGATTTGCTGTTAAGGTAAACCCCGTAGGGTGGTAGTGCCATTGGTGCACCTCATTTTGTGCAATGTAAGGCATCAGTTAAGGTTCTTTGCAGCGTCCCTTCGGCCCCTAGCTGCAACCACTTTCATTCTTTTTACTGTACCTCCTTTCATATTCTCTTTCTTCCATCTTGCTGTCCACCCTCTCCTAACAACTGTTTCATAGTGCAACTGCTTTGAGGTTTTCCTCCTGTTACGCCTTTCAAACATTTTACTATCAATTGGCCTTAGTTGCCCGAATGCTTGGCATAATACAAAAAAAAAAAAATCTGTTAAGGTACGTGTTACTATTCAGTTCTGGGTGGTGAATTATCTTTTAGTTATCGTAGGGTTCAAACAGAAGCTGCGTTTTGTTCGTCCCTCCTTCAGATGCAACAGCTGTGTAGAGACAACCAAACTAATTAACTAAGGTATCATACGTATGCTTCCTTCGACGTCACACGGTCATTCATTCAGCGCATGCGCCTTTCGGGCCTTCGCACGTTGCCTTGTACTGTTGGGTTTTTCATAATCATGGGTGATCATTAAGTAATTAGCGTATATTGGTGTATTTAGGTAACATCGAAAAAGCCTTAATAAGAACAATAAAAAAGAATTTCTATAAAATCAATGCAGCTGAACCAGCAGTCTCCTTCAATGGAACATAATTTACATATACTTACATTCACAAAAATGTACAGATAACTTAAAAACGGAAAATATTCCTCCAGTTATATCTTGCATGAAGTTTTGCACTAAACGAAGGTCTAAACGATGCTTATATCTATATCTTAACGGTGTGATTATTTTGTATACATGCAGGAAAAAGCAGCATTAGAAAGGTTACTGAAGAAGAAAATAATATCTCCATCAGTGGTATGAGTCAAGAAGATCTCTGCAAGACGTAAGACTGTTGATTACAGGAAAGAATGACAATGAAGGGACCATTTCCTTCGCTAATGAAAACAGTCTAGCTGCAATGGGAGAGACGAGCTGTTTTCCAACTTCTGACCTCTCTCAAGGGTATCGTCAGATACTAATAAAATGCTAACATTAGCCATCCTGGGTCTACTAAGCATCGTAATGCGCCTATAATTATTTGATTGGCTGGTCAGGAAGTTCAGTAAAACGCACTGGTGCAGAGGGAGGAAGGTCAGTTCAAACGCACTGGTATGCAAGGTGTGCAGCCTGCTTAGGTGACTCCCAGAGATTGTGTAAGAACTTTCCTGAACTCTGTGATTCATTCGGTGCTGCATTCGCTTCTCACCTGCGCGGTTCCGAGTTCCATTCCAACCTGAGGTAGAGAATTGCTTTTGTTTTCCACGCGATAGCACATAATGCAATACGTGTGCGTATGGATAGTATATGTGAACAGCTATGATTATGCGGTATACACACACACACACACACACACACAGAGAGAGAGAGAGAGATATATATATATATATATATATATATATATATATATATATATATATATATATATATATATATATTATGCCTTAAGTAGTGTTATTTATTTATTTTTTTTAATTTTTTTACAGACATATCATAATTTTGTATGTTTTTCTGTAATTTTTAAATCATTTTAGCGCTTAGTATGTTTTTCTTTTTAAGATATTCATAAATTTTTAAATGTTCTACATTCTGATGTTGATATTCATTGAATTTTTAAAAATTGCGTAATTTTTATGAATTATGCAGTGCGTAGTTTTAATGTTCGTGTGTTTATCTTTAATTATAGCCTTGAGGATGTGACTATGAGTCGTGAAACGTCGGCGAAATAAATGTACCTGAGTACGATGCCTTTACCTGATGAGATGTACCTAGAGCTGCAGCTCCGTCGTCTAAGGATATATATATATATATATATATATATATATATATATATATATATATATATACATATGTATATATATATATATATATATATATTATTAATATATATATATATTATATCCCTAACCCCTCAAGTATAAAAGGCCCATTAAAACACTCTGGTTTAAAGCTAAGGACTTATATATTTCGGTGGACTGACTTCCACCCTTATCAAGTAATGAATGACATAAGTAGTTACATTGGCGAAATATGTAGTGGGAGATATGTCCTTAGGTGATGCATGGAGCCACCGCTAAACCACTGTTGTTTCTGTCAGTTGTCTTAATCCGCTTCATCGTTGCCTTAAGGAAGATATTGTCAGAGTCCCAGGCTCCATTGGGAAGGTTGATCCTATTATCTTGTTGTTTTCTCAGTGAAGATTATTTACATATACACACATATATTTGATAGAAATAATCAACACACAATCACGTGTGGAACAGAAATAAATTCCTGACTCATATGAGGATCGAACCCAGTTCTTTGAAAGACCAGACTGCTGCTAGCCAGGCCACAGAGGTCATAAAAGAAAGTTGGAACCTGAGTACTACTGTACCTATGACTTTACCTGGGCAGACTAAATGCCTGGCATACCAGCGTGTTTTACCCAACTTCCCGACCCAGCGGTGACCCATTTGACAACAGCATTTCGTTCGAATTATCATCTCAGCGGTATTTAGGTCCCAGCTTCTTTTAAGACCTGTGTGGCCTGGTTGGCAGCGGTCTGGTCTTTCAACTGAGAGACCTGGGTTCGATCGTGGTGTGAGTCGGAGATTTATGTTCACATATAAATTTCTATATGGTATATGCATTTATTTATGTTTAGATATTTTTCATCTGAAACTACTTTTTAAGTTATTATTAGTTTATTTCTTAGTTTCCTTTTTCAATTTATCACGGCGTCAATAACCTAGGTGTTGCGACACCAGTTTTAGTTGCTGTAGTCATCAATCAATCAATCTTGATTGTTTCCTTTATGATTGTTGTTGTGACGTAAAATTTTGTTGCTCTTATGAATTTTTTTTTTTTTTTTTTTTTTTGACAGCAAAGTTCGTCAAATTACTTCATTTCATTTAGAAATACCCTAAAGAAGTATAAAAAATAAGTTATGTATCGTAACTCATCAAACAAGGCGTGATCCGACCTGCAGCTTTAATTTCTCTGTATTGTTTAACAAGCACAATTTATTTCTTACGTTTTCACTCTAATAAATAAATCATAAATATCCTATCCTAAAATTCCTGTATCTTTAACTCAAAGCGAAATACCTTTTTAGACTCTTCCATAGACCTTTCCTACTCCCCCCAGCAAGGACAACAACAGCAAGAACTCAACAACAACAACAACAATAACAACAAAGTAGTTTGTAGATTTACTCCCCGAGTAACCGAAAATAATCTTTTGTTGGATATATCCGAACAAGAGCTGAAATAAAGTTATATTTTTATATCTTTATCCCATAGGGTGTGGTTTAATGTTTAGACCACATACATATCTCGCGAATCTGACTAATGGAGTCAGTAGTCATGCTAAGAACATTCTCTACCTTTTTCGTTTGATGAGTAAAGAATGTTTTTTTCTGGAGACTTTTGAGCAGACAGTGAAAAAAATGAAAACATGACGATGCAGTTAACTGATGAGAGATTCTGGTAAATCTTTACGGCTGTATCATTGTTCTGATTAATGATGCTATTATCATGAATTCATCCTGTAGAGAGTTAGTGCCGTCAGTGCACCTCACGCGGTGCTCAGTAGGCATTACTCAAGGTTCTTTGCAGCGTCCCTTCGGTACCTAGCTGCGGCCCCTTCCGTTCCTTTAACTGTAGCTCTGTTCATACTCTCTTTCTTCCATCTTCCTTTCCAGTCTCTTCTAACAATTGTTTCACACTGCAACCGCGAGATTTTCCTCCTGTTACACCTTTCAAACATTTCGACTACCTATCTCTCTCTCTCTCTCTCTCTCTCTCTCTCTCTCTCTCTCTCTCTCTCTCTCTCTCTCTCTCTCTACTACTTCACTTGTAGTAACGTAATGAAATAAAATTAGTCGCGGAGGAAACAGAGTGAGTTCCCTAAGATCTTATTTCTTTTAAGTAACATTAGATCCTAGTAATAATGAGGAAATGAGAAGAAGTGCAGGCTTAGTAAAGATTACAAAGGTGATAAAGTCAGAGTCGAGATGGTATGGGCATATATTATATGTTGAGAATGGATGACGAGGAGGGAGTGAAAAGGGCTTAGGAGGAGCCTGTTAGAGGAAGAAGATCAAGAGGGAGACAGAGAATGAGATGGCGAGATAAAGTGAAGGAAGATAAGGAGAGAAGAGGTTTGGTGGAGGAGGATGATGGCTTTGATAGAAGGCAGTGGAGAAGAAGGCGCATCTGGCAACCGACCCCTTAATGTAGGATAACGGTGGGAAAGAAGATGGGGAATAATTACTTAACAATATTGAACACTTTCTTCATATTTTTAGAGATGCTTCGCAAACACATGTGAGTAGTATGGGCAAATTTTGGTTAGATTGATTGCTAGATTATTGAGCTTTAGGTAAAAAGAAGTTTGTTTATGTGTAAAGGTATAAGTTGGCCACTTTTTGCGCTTATAGAATTGTAACTTTGTTAAGAAATGCTCGCCTCAGCTTTATTTTCAAGAAATCTTTGGTGTTCCAAAGTGTCTAAGGATCTGACTCTATTTTTTTCTCATTTCTGGTGAAAGAAGTTCACTCTCGACGTGGTTCGGAAGTCACGTAAAGCCGTTGGTCCCGTTGCTGAATAACCACTAGTTCCATGCAACGTCAAAACACCATACAAACAAACTCATTTCGGGACAAATGTCTCTTTTGATCAACCTTCCGGGTGGCTCTTCGAATGCTCTTTTTCATTATTCCAGCCTTTCAGTGGAGTTCGTCTCTTCACGCATGCGTGACTGAACATTCGAGCAACAGTCTCGAAACTCGTGCTTTTAATGTATCCGTATTTTTTTTAAAGGTGTATATTCTTCTTACCTGTTGCTTTACGTTGTTGTCAGTGTTGTAGTGTGAGTTTCATATTATACAAAGAAACAAATTATGCATATATATGTGTTTGTTTGTGTGTTTTTGTATGTGTATTTATACACACACACACACAAAATATATTATATATATAGATATATATATATATATATATATATATATATACATACATACACATTACACACATACATATATATATATATATATATATATATATATATAATATATATATTATATATATATATATATATATATGCAGAAACTAGGTACTATGTCGTACCTCTAACTAATGGGAATATAATCCACAGTGACGTCAAATCCTTAAGTAGTTATATAAAATATATATTTCTTTGTACAGCAAATTAAAGCTTTCGACCATCAGCTTGATCTTGTTCAGTGCACAAGACCGCAGCCGATGGTCGAAAGCTTTAATTTACTATACAATGAAATATGTATTTTATAACTAACTACGTAAGGATTTTACACCATTATGGATTATATCCCCATTCACACACACAACACACACACACACACACACACACACACACACACATA